>NW_023270889.1:7717472-7976496 GCF_011800145.1 Mirounga leonina
ATATATATATATATATATATATATATATATATATATATATATATATAAAGATCTAATTCTCTTTTGGTAGTTCTGTTGAAAAATATTTGGAGACCAAAAAGCAAATGACCAAATACACACAATTCTGCATATTTAAGAAGGAAAAAAAAACAAAACAAAACTTGAGGATTAATAGTGAATGCTCCACAAGCTAAAACAGCAACTATAATTTTATAAGTTTTTCTCATAAATCTGAAATAAGAAATTGTTCAAAATCCTAAAACAGTTCTTTATTAATAAAATACATTATAAACATATAGTTTAAAATTTACAAGTTAGGTAACCTCCAAAGTTAAATGTCATTTTTTATATAATCATTGCACAGAAGTAATATATATAATTTCTTGGCTTACTAGTAATTTTATACTAGTCAGTTGAAACAACATCCTTAAGGTTTATAATAATTCCATTTTTCACTTTTTAGAACTTGATAGAAGACAGTCAATATCCTGAAGGATTTCAGAGGTTTTTTTCAATGCCACTGATACTCTCTCTTCATTAACTTCTTCCAGCAAGGTTTCTGGAGATTTTGGTTCATAATGATCAGATGACTCTTTGGTTTTTTTGTTAGAAATCTGGTTTAGGATACCACTATTTTCCAATAAAACTAAGTTGGTTAGTTAAGGAGTTTTTCCCTGCATTTTTCATTATATAAGTACATTTAATTTCAGAAAGCCTAGTCTTCATATTAAAATATTATTTCTCTATTAGGAAGATCCCTTGGATTCATAATAGATTTGGTACTTCAGAACTTATCAGGTCTACCCCTTACAGATGAAGAAACTGGTTAAGATATAAGAGAGGTGGGGCGCCTGGGGGGCTTAGTCATTAAGCGTCTGCCTTTGGCTCAGGTCATGATCCCAGGGTCCTGGGATTGAGCCCCACATCGGGCTCCCTGCTCAGCGGGAAGCCTGCTTCTCCCTCTGCCACTCCCCCTGCTTGTGTTCCCTCTCTCACTGCGTCTCTCTCTGTCAAATAAATAAAATCTTAAAAAAAAAAATTTAAAAAGTAAGAAAGAGTACCTATGTGTATTTGGGAGTTTGGTGATAGGGAGGAGATAAAAGAATTAAAATCTCAACATTTCTTTAAGTGAAGAGTGATGTGGGAATAAAAGAACAAAAGTAGGAGTGATAGGAATATAAATAATCTGTGTAGTGTATTTTTAAATTTTTCTTAGGAGAGGGACCCGGGGGAGTGGCGGAGGGAGAGAGAGAATCTTTTTTTTTTTTTTTTAAAGATTTTATTTATTTATTTGACAGAAAGAGAGAGAGCGAGAGCACAAACACAAGCAGGGGGAGTGGGAGAGGGAGAAGCAGGCTTCCCGCCGAGCAGGGAGCCCGATGTGGGACTCGATCCCAGGACTCTGGGATCATGACCTGAGCCGAAGGCAGACGCTTAACGACTGAGCCACCCAGGCGCCCGAGAGAGAGAATCTTAAGCAGGCTCTGCACCCAGCAGAGAGCCTGATGCAGGGCTTCATCTCACAACCCTGAGATCATGACCTGAGCCAAAATCAAGAGTCGGACACTTAACTGACTGAGCCACCCACCCAGGCACTCCTAGTGGGCATGGAGCCTTAAGATTCTCTCTCGGGGCGCCTGGGTGGTTCATTTGTTAAGTGTTTGCCTTTGGCTCAGGTTATGATCCCAGGGTCCTGGGATCCAGCCCCGCATTGGGCTCCCTGCTCCGCAGGAAGCTTGCTTCTCCCTCTCCAGCTCCCCTGCTTGTATTCTTGTTCTCGCTATCTCTTTCTCTGTCAAATAAAATCTTTAAAAAAAAAAAAAAAAAAAGAGGGCGCCTGGGTGGCTCAGTTGGTTAAGCGACTGCCTTCGGCTCAGGTCATGATCCTGGAGTCCCTGGATTGAGTCCCGCATCGGGCTCCCTGCTCGGCAGGGAGTCTGCTTCTCCCTCTGACCCTCCCCGCTCTCATGTGCTCTCTCTCATTCTCTGTCTCTCAAATAAATAAATAAAATCTTTAAAAAAAAAAAAGATTCTCTCTCTCCCTCTGCCCCTCACCTGCATAAATGAATGAATGAATGAATGAATGAATGAATGAATGAATGAATAAATAAATAAATAAATAAATGATATAGAGTGGAAAGAAACCTGTCCTCTGATGCAGGGCTACTTTATTATTTGAATAGGACTACAGAAAAATCACATGATAAGGGCACCTGGGTGGCTCAGTTGGTTAGGCGACTGCCTTGGGCTTAGGTCATGATCCTGGACTCCTGGGATCAAGTCCCGCATCAAGCTCCCTGCTCAGCAGGGAGTCTGCTTCTCCCTCTGACCGTCCCCCTTCTCATGCTCTCTCACTCCCTCTCTCTCAAGTAAATTAATAAAATCTTTAAAAAAATCACATGATAAATTAGATGAATGGGGTAGGAATGTACAGAACAAAAGATTTCATAAGAAAAATGAGTCAAGGGGCGCCTGGGTGGCTCAGTCGTTAAGCGCCTGCCTTCGGCTGAGGTCATGATTCCAGGGTCCTGGGATCGAGCCCCGCATTGGGCTCCCTGCTCGACGGGAAGCCTGCTTCTCCCTCTCCCACTCCCCCTGCTTGTGTTCCCTCTCTAGCTGTCTCTCTCTTTGTCAAATAAATAAATAAAATCTTAAAAAAAAAAAAGAAAAATGAGTCAAATTATATTCCAACAAATTAGACAACCTAGAAGAAACAGATAAATTCCTAGAAACAGGGGCACCTGGGTGGCTCAGTCAATTAAGCGGCTGCCTTTGGCCCAGGTCATGACTCCAGGGTCCTGGGATCGAGCCCCATGTCGGGCTCCCTGCTTAGCAGGGAGCCCGCTTCTCCCTCTCCCTCTGCCTGCCACTCCCCCTGCTTGTACTCTCTCTCTGTAATAAAAAATAAAAAATCTTAAAAAAAAAAATTCCTAGAAACATACAACCTACCAAGACTAAATCTTAAAATAGAAAATCTGAATAGACCAATCACTAATAAGGAAATTGAATCAGTAATCCAAAATCTCCCAACAAATAAGAGCCCAGGACCAGTTGGCTCAGTCCATTAAATGTCTGCCTTCGGCTCAGGTCATGATCTCGGGGTCCTGAGATCAAGTCCTGCATCGGGCTCCCTGCTCAATGGGCAGCCTGCTTCTCCCTCTCCATTGCTTGTGCTCTCTCATGCTCTCTCTCAAATAAATAAAATCTTTAAAAATAAATAAATAAATAAAATTCTCTCTCTCTCTCTGCCCCTCCCCTTCCTCTCTCTCTCTCAGAAAAAAAAGAACTAATAAATTCAGTAAGGTTTCAGGATATAAAATCAATATACAAAAATCAATTATATTTCCATTCACTAATAACTATCAGAAATTAAGAAAACAATCCCATTTATAATTATATCAAAAAGAATAAAATTCCTAGGAATATATTTAAGCAAGGAGGTGAAAGATCTGTATACTGAAAGACATTTATGATGGAAACTGAAGAAGACATAAATAAATGGAAAGATATTTTGTACTCATGAATTGGAAGAATTAGTATTGTAAAAATGTCCATGCCACCCAAAGCAATCTACAAATTCAATGCAATCTCTATCAAATTCCAACAGCATTTTACAAAGAAATAGAACAAACAATCTTAAAATTTCTGTGGAACCACAAAAAAACCCAAATAGCCAGAACAATTTTAAGAAAAACAAAGCTGGAGGCATAATACTTCCTGATTTCAAACTATATCACAAAGTTATAGTAATCCCAAAAGTATGGCATGGGCATAAAAACAGACACATAGATCAATGGAACAGAATAGAGAGCCTAGAAATAAACCCATGCAGTGCACATGGGTGGCTCAGTCAGTTGAGCATCTGACTCTTGATTTTGGCTCAGGTCATGATCTTTGGGTCATGAGATCGAGCCCCACATTGGGCTCTGTGCTCAGCACAGAGTCTACTTGTCCCTCTCCCTCTGCTCCTCCCCTAGACTGCGTGTGTGTGCTTTCTCTGTCTCTCAAATAAAATCTTAAAAGAAAAAAAAAAAAGGAACCCATGCATACATGGCCAATTGATTTACAACAAAGGAGCCAAGAATATACAGTGGGGAAAAGATAGGCTCTTCAATAAATGGTGTTGGGAGAACTGGATCCCTATCTTACACCATACACAAAAATCAACTTAAAATGGACTGAAGACTTGAACATATGACCTGAAACCGTAAAATCCCTAGAGGAAAATAGGGGGTAAGCTCTTTGACATCAGTCTTGGCAGTGATTTTTTGGTTCTGATACCTAAAGCAAAGGCAACAAAAGCAAAAATAAACAAATGGAACTACATCACACTAAAAAGCTTCTGCACAGGAAAGGATACCATCAACAAAATGAAAAGACAACTTATGGAATCAGAGAATATATTTGAAATATATATCTGGTAAGAGGTTAATGTCCAAAATACATAAAGAGCTCATACAAATAGCAAAAAAATCTGATTAAAAAATGGGCAGAGGAACTAAATAGACATTTTTCCAAAGACCTACAAATGGTGAACAGGTATACGGAAGGGTGCTCAGTATCACTAATCATTATGGAAATGCAAATCAAAACCACAATGAGGTATCACCTCATACCTATTAGAATGGCTATCATCCAAAAGATAATAGTTAATAAGGGTTGGTGAGGATGTGGAGAAAAGAAAACCCTGTGTACCTTGGTGTAAATGTAAATTGGTATAGCCGCTATGGAAAACAGTATGGAAGCTCCTCAAAAAATTAAAAAAAAAAAAAAGAATTACCATACCATCCAGCAATCCCAATTCTGGATATATATCCAAAAGAAATGACATTAGGATCTCAAAGAGATCTGCACTCCCATGTTCACTGCAGCATTATTCACAATAGCCAAGATATGGAAACAACCGAAGTGTCCATCAACAAATGAATGGAAAAAGATATGGTATAGGTACACAATGGAATACTATTCAACCATGAGAAATAAGGAAATCCTGCCATTTACAACCACACAGATGGATCCTGAGGGCATTATGCTAAGTGAAATAAGCCAGACAGAGAAAGACAAATACTGTACAGTGTCACTTATGTGTGGAATGGAACTTTTTTCAAAAGTCAAACTGACCGAAACAGAGTGTAAAAAGGATGGTTTCCAGGGGCTGGGAGGTGGATAAAATAGAGACTGGTTAAAGGATAAAAACTTTCAGCTTTAGTAGGGATCCGAAGGGGTACGTGCACCCCGATGTTTATAGCAGCAATGTCCACAATAGCCAAACTGTGGAAAGAGCCAAGATGTCCATCGACAGATGAATGGATAAAGAAGATGTGGTATATATATATATATATATATATATATATATATATACAATGGAATATTATGCAGCCATCAAAAGGAATGAGATCTTGCCATTTGCAACGACGTGGATGGAACTGGAGGGTATTATGTTGAGTGAAATAAGTCAAACAGAGAAAAACATGTATCATATGATCTCACTGATATGAGGAATTCTTAATCGCAGGAAACAAACTGAGTGTTGTTGGAGTGGGGGGTGGGGTGGGAGGGATGGGGTGACTGGGTGATAGACACTGGGGAGGGTATGTGCTCTGGTAAGCGCTGTGAATTGTGCAAGACTGTTGAATCTCAGATCTGTACCTCTGAAACAAATAATGCAATATATGTTAAGAAAAAAAAAAAGAAGAAGAAGAAGGTAGCGGGAGGGGAAGAATGAAGCGGGGGAAATCGGAGGGGTGGATGAACCATAAGAGACGATGGACTCTGAAAAACAAACTGAGGATTCTAGAGGGGTGGGGGGGTGGGAGGATGGGTTAGCCTGGTGGTGGGTATTGAGGAGGGCACATTCTGCATGGGGCACTGGGTGTTATGCACAAACAATGAATCATGGAACACTTCATCTAGAACTAATGATGTAATGTATGGGGATTAACATAAGAATTAAAAAAAAAAACAAAAAAAAACCTTTCAGCTTTAAAAAGTATAAGGTCTAAGGATCTAATATATAACATGGTGACTACAGTAGATAACATTGTGTTGTATGGCTGAGGTTTGCTGGGAGGATGAAACTCATATGTTCTTACCAAAAAAAGAGTGGGGAGGAAGGGACAGATATGTGAGGTGATGTAGGTGTTAATTAACAAGACAGGGTAATCCTTTCAAAATATATATGTGTGTGAAATCACCATGATGTACACTTTAAACATCTTACAATTTTGTTAATATCTTTAAATATCTTACAATTTTTGTCAATTATACCTCAATAAGGCTGAAATTAAAAATAATTCATAATAAATATCCTAAAAAAAAAAGAAAGAAAAAGACATAGGTCTGTTATAATTTAGAATATAATTATATAAGTGAATAAGTCTTCGTAGGAGACCTATCCCTAGTTCACTGTCTTTTGCCCTCTTTAAGCCCACTCAAAAGTATAAATATTGACATGATGTACCTTCTATAGACAAGATATATCTTAATGTTATTCAATAAAGCTTCAGAATATATAAGTATGGATTAATATAAAGTACAGAGTCATGAAGTAAGCCTAGAATGGAAAGGGGTAATTATGCAGGACAATAAATTCAGTTTAAAGGATACGGTTAAATTTCTTTATCTTTTCAAGTTCAGAGGCCACAGACCTGTGCAAAAAGAAAAAAAGTAAGTTCATGATAGTTATGAGTCTTTTATAGCTACAATATTTCAAATAGGCATACTTGATTTTTTTTCATAAAATTTAGAACTGTAGGTAGAAGAGCCCAGAAGTTAAGAATTCTCTTTATAGGGGTGCCTGGCTGGCTCAGTCAGTGCAGCGTGGTGACTCTTGATCTTGGGGTTGTAAGTTCAAGCTCCATGTTGGGTGTAATTACTTAAAAATAAAATCTTAGGGGCGCCTGGGTGGCTCAGTTGGTTAAGCGACTGCCTTCGGCTCAGGTCATGATCCTGGAGTCCCGGGATCGAGTCCCGCATCGGGCTCCCTGCTCAGCAGGGGGTCTGCTTCTCCCTCTCCCGCTCCCCCCTCTTGTGCTCTTTCTCTCTCTCACTCTCTCTCTCTCTCAAATAAATAAATAAATCTTTGAAATAAATAAATAAATAAAAATAAAATCTTTAAAAAAAAAGAATTCTCTTTATATTGGCTTTATTTAGCAACACATCAACTTGACTCAACCGATACTTGAGTGCTTTGAATGAATAAGGAAAATGAATAAAAGTCCCCACCTCAAGGACTTTTGAATGAGGTATTGATGTGTGAATATAATGGGCATTCTTGCTATAACTCTTTTTTTCTTTTAAATAACCATTTTTTTTTATTTATTTGAAGCACAGTAAAAAAAAAAGGTACACTTTGGAAACTCAGCGGTACAAGGTTCACTGCCATAACTTGAGGGACATTATACAGTTAATAAAGGAAGGAAATAAAAAGGGAAAAATTCCCCTGTTTGAAACACTGTATTACCTAATTTTACCTGCCCAAACAGACCATTTGCAAATATTAGGTTAATAAACTGCTAACATCCATAAAGAGGTAGCTTTCTCACTAAAATGCAAGAATTTAAAGGACTGGTATCTAACCAAGAAAAGACAAAAACAAACTGGAATGAAATCATATAGATACCACATCAAAAAAAAATAATAATAAAATCAGAGCTTTTTGTTTGGGCCTTCATACTCTTCTCTCCCTCTACCATATTCTGCTGGAGTGCCAGGCACCATTCCTTTAGGACCCTCTCCACCCACAGGCCCGGCCTGCTACAACTTCTTAATACTAACCTGGCATACCCTCTGCTTTCCTCCTCAGAGTTTAGTCAAGCTTTAAAAACCTACTAAGATTAGGGGCGCCTGGTGGCTCAGTCAGCTAAGCAGCCAACTCTTGATTTCGGCTCAGGTCATGATCTCAGGGTCATGGGATGGAGCCCCGCATCAGGCTCCATGCTCTGTAGGGAGTCGGCTTGTCCCTCTACCTCCTCCTCTGGCCCTCCCCCCATTCTTGCATGCGAGTGCATGCACACACTCTCTCCTTCTCTCTCTCTCAAATAAATAAATAAAATCTTTAAAAAAAATAAAAAGCTAGTAAAGTCCTATCATTTCTATAAAAAGAGTGCTCTCTCCTTCCTTAAATTCCTATAGCCTTATGTCAACTAATCATATACTTATTTGCAATACCTTCTCTTAAACTCTTTAATTTTCTGATCTTCATACCTAGATTGTCTTTTTCAGGAGAAAGGATGTTTTTCTTTTTCTTCTGTACTTTGCACATATAATAAGACCTCATTTATATGAACTCTTAGGAAACAGTTTTGGAGAGCCAAGTTTTTACACAGTTGAATTAGGTGTCAAAACATAGTAAGTCCTTCCTTCCCTTTTATTTCCTTCCCTCCTTCCCTTTCCCTTCCTTCCTTCCTTCCTTCCTTCCTTCCTTCCTTCCTTCCTTCTTTCCTTCCTCCCTCCCTACCTCCCTCCCTTCCTTTGGAGAAGGTGGGGGGCAGAGGGAGAGAAATAATCTTAAACAGTCTCCATGCCTAACATGGAGCCCCACACAGGGCTCTATCTCACAACCCTGAGATCATGACCTGAGCCAAAATCAAGAGTTGGACGCTTAACCGACTGAGCCACCCAGGTACCCCCAAATAATAAGTATTTTCTATTAAATTTCTTCTAGAATAGACTATTGTTTTATTAAACACAGCATACTAAACATTCTCTTCTCCTTGATTGGAAGGGTTAACACGATGAACATTAGCTCTTACCATGTTCCACAGAAACAGATATTGGGGCAACTGGTAAGGGGCAGAGGGCTAAATTTGTACAACTCCAGCAGAATCTCTTATGTGTGTGTTCTTTTTCCTCATTAAGTTAGAATGAAATATGAGCAGTGGACACAACTAGAAAACAGTGTAACTCAACTAGCTCTCTGCAAAATTAATGAGGACTTTAATATCTAAAAGATCTCTCTATTCAAGTTACTAGAATAGTCTTCACAGTTCACAAAGGGGTATAGAACTTGTCTGCTTTACTGGCTTTACTACAGTACTTGTCAACTTGCACTCTTTCCTTGTACTCTAGCCTATGGATGGAGAATGAAAGAGATCTTTCAACATTTTAAGCATCTGTGGTAAAGACTTGGATATGACTTACTCCATAGTCTGCTGATTCTTCATCATTGCAAAACACCTTTTTTCCCCCACATATGACATATTTTTCTGGCCATAAGCAAACAATACAAACTACCTTTATGCTGTTGCTCATATGATGAACCAACTTCTTGTGAACGATCTGCTGTTCTATGTTTTGACTAGCATCCCTATTAAAAAGTTGAATCAGGGGTGCCTGGGTGGCTCAGTCGGTTAAGCATCTGCCTTCGGCTCAGGTCATGATCCCAGGGTCCTGGGAATGAGCCCCACATCGGGTTCCCTGCTCAGCGGGGATCTGCTTCTCCCTCTCCCTCTGCCGCTCCCCCTGCTTGTGCTCTCTCTCTCTCTGTCAAATAAATTTAAAAAAAAAAAAGTTGAATCAGTAAATTAATAATAGAAGGTGAGTTGGAAAAAAAATACTGAAATAAATTCAGGTAGCTCTTCATTGTGCAATCACTTCTCTTCCTTCAACCCTCCTTCTTTGACAAGGAAACAAATCACAGTGGAGAGGTCTTAGGCATGGCAAGGGAAATGGAACTATGGTCAGGGACTGCCTCTCCTCTCCCTACTCTTCCTCAGTTCCTTTGTCTTTCTGCTGCTCCTTGTTGCTTCCCCCCAAGAGCTACTATCACCAATATGCACTTCCCTCAGGCCCTCACTTTGTAGTATGTCTTGACAGTTATCCTCTTCAAAGCCTTCATATGAAAAGGCCAGCATCTTAAAAACCTTGTCAGCTGAGTGATGATGAAGTGACCTGGCCAATCCTATAGTCATATACAATTTCCCTTTCATCCCAACTACATTTTTTGCCAGCTACTTGGGCAACTTTTCTGCTCCCAAACAGGCTGTAGCTGAAGAATGGAAGATCTGGAAAGCTGAATTCTTAGGAGACCTAAGATATTAAATAACATCGACTGATTTGATTTGTATCTCTTTCTCTAAGTAACTTAGGAAAAGGTGATAAGGAAGGATCAGGTTTAATGTTTATATTTTTTTCACCATGCTATGCTAAGACACTTTACAAAACTACCCTAAACCTTCCTAAATTGTTCCTGTTATACCTCTTTTCCTTTTTTTAAAAAAAGATTTTATTTATTTATTTGACACAGAGAGAGAGAGAGAGCACACAGGCAGGGGGAGCAGCAGAGGGAGAGGGAGAAGCAGACTCCCCACTGAACAGGGAGCCCCATGTAGGACTCGATCCCAGGACTCTGGGATCATGACCTGAGCCAAAGGCAGACGCTTAACAGACTGAGCTACCCAAGCACCTCCCCTCTTTTCCAATACAGGTTTCCTCCACTATCCAAAAGCTGAAAAACAATTACCATTAATTTTTATGGAAAATTTTTTGATCATTCCCACATGCAAAAAATAACCTCTCTTAGGCTTTTTTTTTTTGACACCTGAGGACTCATCTTGCTAATGGATGCACAAAATAAACTGAGATGAAGCACAGAGGCTCACAGACACGTTCAAAGCTATGGCAGCTTGAAGCTGAGATGCTGAGTGTAGTTCCAGGGAAGGAGCTCGGAGGTACCACTCTCCCTGCTTGGGGTGCAAACTGCCTCTATAAGAGCTCATTGCAAAACAAATACTGAATGCTATTTTCACTTTTTGCCTTTTTTCTTAAAAGGAAAAATCCTTTTTGGATTTCTTTCAGTTAGCAAAAACAGGTACATACTCCCATCCAAGTACTAACGAGGCCCCACCCTGCTTAGTTTCTGAGATGAGAAAAGATCAGGTGTGTTCAGGGTGGTATGTCCATAGAAAACTGGGTACACACTGATGTAGGTCTTTCGTAAAAGCAAAGTGGTGTAATGCAAACTTTCGAAAACTGGGGGATACCTGTATATTCAGATTATCCTCTCAGTGATACTAACCTTCCTAATGACCTTTCTTTCTGCCATTTATTCTACTTAGGAACTTGTAATTCTATCAAGCCTGAGCTCCTCTACTGATCACAAGATCCATTTCTTTCTTTCTTTTTTTTTTTTAAAGATTTTATTTATTTATTTGACAGAAAGAGACACAGCGAGAGAGGGAACACAAGCAGGGGGAGTGGGAGAGGGAGAAGCAGACTTCCCGCGGAGCAGGGAGCCCGATGTGGGGCTTGATCCCAGGACCCTGGGATCATGACCTGAGCCGAAGGCAGACGCTTAACGACTGAGCCACCCAGGCGCCCCTCACAAGATCCATTTCTATCCACCGAAACTCACACTACCGCCTAACAGATAGCTTCTGCTCCATAAAAACTATTTTCTCACTGTCTCCACAGGACAAAATATGCTTTTTACCTCTGCTCTTGCTCCCTCCCTAAAATGTCTTAATTTTCCTAAATATTCCTTTGAAGCCCAGTTCCAGTCCCCTGCACACTGAAAGGCACACAGGAAGGACTAAAATACTTTATTTGCTGATTTTCCAGTTAAGTTGGGAAAGGTAATTAACACGATAGAAGCGATTTCAAAATCAACTTTTTCTGAAAGTTTATTATGTTAGGCAACATTTTATTTCTTTTAATATTACTAAAATTTTAAAAATCTCCTTTAAATTTTTCCATAAAGTTTTCAGGATGAATTTAGCACATTAAAAGTCACCCATTTTGATATGAAGTTTTCAATGCAATTTTCTGACCTCAGATAAAATATGATGAAATGTAATAAATTAGATATCTGATTAAAGATAAATTATTTTCAAGCTTAAGCTATCAGGAAAAGTCTTAGGAGTTTACCATTTGACATTTTTAATTTTTGTGTCTCTTCTACACAGATGAAGTTTAAAAGAAATATTAATACCAATTTTCTTCAATAACAGAAGATGAAGAATGTGTGGGCATCTCTCTCTCACTAGTCTGGGTCAGTCTTCTGCACCATGATACAACCGCTATCACATAGCTAGATTGAAAAATAAAAGAGGTATTTGAAAAATGAACTTGTATATTTATAAAAGCATTTTTTAAAAAGGAAAAATCATTAAGACAACTTGGGGGAAAAGGATAAAGAAATTCCCAAGCGAGGCATTTACTGGGCAATTTTTTGAATCTTTTTTAAAGGAAATGGAAAAGGCAAGTTTTTCTCATTATTCAGCAAGGAGAAAATGATTTACTCATAGTCATGATTAATAAAGATGAGATTTAAGAATCAGAACAAAGTGATACTTGGATTTCACTCAAAATTCAAATTCAAATGTCTAAAGTATCCTTTTAGTTTTACAAAGTAAAATGAGTTTCATTATGTTTTATAACGAAAATGTCTTTATGACTAAGCAAGCATTTGCTTTCTAAAATTAAAAAAATATATATTAAAAAAACAAAAATCCCCCACCAAAAATAAAAAAATAAAATAAAATTTAAACCAGAACACACCCATTAATTCCCCCCCCCACATACATAAATGTGTAATTATATATAACTCACTGAATATACAAAACAAGTATCAAGGTCAATAAAATGAATGATCTGAAGTGATGGGCTGAAACAAATAGTGATGTTTGCCAAAGACTAGTTTTTTTAAAGATTTATTTATTTATTTTAGAGAGAGAAAGAGCATGCTCGGGTGCACATGCAAGCAGAGGAAGGGGAGAGGAGAGGAGGAGAGGGAGAGAATCTCAAGCAGACTCAGGGCTTGATCCCACAACCCTGAGATCATGACCTCAGCCAAAATCAAGAGTCAGACGCTTAACCAACTGAGCCACCCAGGGGCCTCAAGACACTGTATTTTTGATGCAAATTATTCAAACTAGCAATGAATGTTGGAGCATTTACACCAAAACTCCCAACAGAAAAATAAATTCATGAGGTAAAAAAGCAATTCTTTTGTGAATATTCTCAAGTAAAATCACTAACATGTCGAGAACATTGCAAGTTGACTGATAACAAATTACATAAAACAAAAGCAAAAAAGCATATTCATAAAAAGCTGATTTCAAGAATCTTCTCCAACTTAAGCATCAGCGAATTAATTTTATTCCACTTTACAGAAATATACCTAAGTTTAGTTATTTGTGCAAACCTTACCTCAAATTGGTTAAGGCATTAATTAGTTAATTGGTAACACAGCTGTCCACAGTCCAATTTCCACAGCAAGCCAGTTATATTTAAAACATTTATTTTGACAAACCACTTGAATACAAATGGAAATTATTAAAGTTGACTTGATTTATTTAGTTATGCTAGATGCCAATATTACTGTAAATTCTGAAACCTATTGAAATGACATCATGTACATTATCTACCTGGAAAAACTAAAAATATATATAACATTTAAATCATGTTTATATGCTTCCCCTCTGTCTAAAAGTAAAATTTACTTACTACCATGAAAATAATTTTTAGGGGCACTTGGGTGGCTCAGTAGGTTAAGCGTCTCCCTTTGGCTCAGGTCACAATCCCAGGGTCCTGGGATCAAGCCCCAGGTTGGGCTCTCTGCTCAGCAGGGAGCCTGCTTCTCCCTCTCCTTTTGCCTGCCACTCCCCCTGCTTGTGTTCTCTCTCTGACAAATAAATAAATACAATCTTAAAAAAAAAAAAAAGAAAAGGAAAAGAATTTTTAAAACTGCTTTTCAGTACCTTTCGTATGGTCCAGGGTGTTGAATTTGAATTAACTGATCTTGTCCATCGGGAAAAGTTAACTTACACCAACCTAAATCGAGACCTTGATTTACCTTAAGCAGCAAAGAGGAAAGGTAAGTTTTATCATTCCAAAACTGAAACAAAAAACAAACATGAAATGCAACAAAAGCCTCTTTAAATTATCAATTTAAAAAATAAGTAGATGAATCATTAAAACTTTATTTTGATTAATTTAAAAGTTATCTTTTACATGGATTATGGGTATTATTTAACCACCCCTCTATACCAGTCCTTCTCTATATAATCAGTTACCTTTATAAAAATGATTCTTTGTCATCCTTTCTGATTTTTGCTAGGAAATCCAGTGAGATCACTAAAGCTTCTTAACAGATTTTATAGTTCAAAAAATAAATTGAAATAGTGTGCTACTTTATTTTCTTTGTTCTATTTCCACAGATAAAAAAACAATAAAAAATAGATTTCAGTCTGAAATATAATCACCTGTCTCTTTTCAATAAAAGAGCTGAAATTCCAATTTAGGGTTAGAGTAATGCCATCTAAAAAGACAGCATGTACTTTGTCATCAGAGTATGCAAGAAATCTTCCCACGCTGGGTATGACTGATTCTCTCAAAAGCAAAGGCAGTATACTGCTATCATTTATCCCAGGTACCTAAAATCAAGTTAATAAAAATAGCAGGAAAGAGAGTTATCCATTATTACTTAAATGATTAATAAACTAAGAGGCAACTTTATTTAGAAGTTGAATATTGTAGAATCCTTACATATATTTTGACTTTTCCAGAAGTGGATACCCAAATTAGTCTATTACAAGCAGATTAAGTTCTAATATCTTTGTAAAGTCACTGTTCTGCTGAATTTTACATAGAACATAGAAAAACATTAGGAACTACAGCAACGTATAGGTTTATAACTAAATTAGTACAGATAATAGAAATCAAAGTCTGAGAATCACTTCCTTTAAAGTCAACGTTAAAGAATTTACTTGTACAGTTATGGAAATACAGTAGAATACTGTAATATCATAGTTTAAAAGAACTATGTTTCCACAAACTTCAAATCCAATCAATTCCCTGCTCTTCCCCCTCCACTAAGAAAAAAGAAACAAAAACAAATTATAGACAAAGTATAACATAAAAGCTGGATCTTGCAGTGTTTTTCTAGTAAGTGGATATTTTTCTGAATAAACCAATATTAATGTTACAAAGAATTTCTCACATGACTTAGATGAAAGTAAATTGAACTTAGAGGTATGTATGCAAACAATAAAATAATTTTAAAAATCTTCTTTCTAAAATAATTTTAAGGGGCCCCTGGCTGACTCAGTCAGTGGAGCATGTGACTCTTGATCTCAGGATTGTGAGTCGGGCCCTAAATTGGGTATAGAGATTACTTAAAAATAAAAATCTTTAAAATAATAATAATTTTAAGATACCATTTTCCAGCAGCATATACGATAATTATGGCTTAAAGAAAGCCTTGTCTTGGCGCAGTGTTGAAGAATTCTGTGAACATGAAAAACAGTACTTAAACATTTGCAAATAATGGCATTTTCCAATTCTAGCATCGCATTCTTACTGCTATACAACATGTTAGGCAAGTAACTCATTTCCACTAAAATAGGTTCAGAACACTTTTCTTCCAGAAATCCTTTATGCCCTGGAAGGGGGGTTGCTTTCCTTTGTGTTAATCTTACATAGTGAAGGCTACTCCTCTAATTTTTTAGCAATGAAATGACTCCAAATGGAGACTTTTGAGGTGCTCCTTTCTAAGAGGTGATGGATTCACAGCACCTGCAAGGTTTGTCAAAGCCAGAAGTACTCTTATAATGATGTGATTACCTTATTTTATAAATGAAGAGACCAGAAAACTTGACAGATTCTACCAAAGACACATATTTCCACTGTACCAACAAATTTTTAGTCTTCCCCTAACCACCAGAAAATGTATCAGGGTTCTCAGACACATAACACTTGAGTCAGATGAATGTGAAGAACTTACCTGGTTGCCTGTTTAAGTAGAGAACACACAGAGAACAGACTTCCTGGTCTGTCCGGAGGAAGGTTATTTACTGAGTAAGTTTTCTCTTCTCTCTGAAAATTAATTTAAAATGAAATAGCTCAATAATAAATCCTGGCCATTATTAGTTAACTCTTCTTTTTAAATTTTGTATTTATACTGTGACGATGCAAGCAGTTATTTTAACTTAAAAGCCCATAAAAGGTATATTTTTAAAGTTATTTTATGCTTTTCCTTTTTTCCCATTTTTTTTTAAGTCTAGCTTTCATCCTGGATAGTTATAAAAGTTGCATTCTAATACCCTATAACTTACTGCCCACTTTAAATTTTGGCTATACTTAATATGGCAACCAAATTAATTTTCCTACACCTTAGCAGAAAACTTATCATATAAGCCTCACTTTACCTTTAGACCAAAAAAAAAAAAAAAGCCTATATAGGTTTAAAAAACTATTTTAATTGAACAAATTATATAATTTTATTATGTTTTCTTAATGGAAGAACTACTGCTACAGTTTGTGGAAGACATATTATGTATAATATAAGCTCAGCTTCTTGAATTAAAAAAAAAAATTTGTTATTCCCTTTGAATTCCCTCTTTCTCAGGCTCTTTAACACTTGTGTTTCCCTGGGTTCTGTCTCCAGCCTTGTTTTCTGATTTCCTGACTTCTTCCTGGGTAATACCAGCAGAGTCCAAAGTTGTGTTCATAATAAATATAATATCAACAGCTAACATTTATTGAACAGATACTATATGCTAGGTGCTATGCTATGTAATTTACATGGTTATTTCATTTACTCCTCAAAACAATTCTGAGATAAGAACTATTAATGCCTATTTCTTTTAGATGAGGAAACCGAAATTTGAGGGCTAAGAAGTAGCACAGATCTAATTTGAACCACAAGAGAATATAGCTCATACATGCTTTACCATCAGTGAGAGAAGGTGGGCTTTGAAGTTAAGACAAAGCTGGATTCAAATCACAAGTATGCCTCTTACTAATTATAATGACAGGCAGGTTTATGTAACCTTTTGGGTTTTTTTTAAGATTTTATTCATCCATTCATTCATTCATGAGAGAGAGAGAGAAAGGGCAGGCAGCAGGGGGGGGGGGGGGGGGGGGGAGCGGGCAGAGCGGGGGAGGAGAGGGAGGAAGAATCTGAAGCAGACTCCACAGTAAGCAGGTGCCCGACCCAGGCAGGCTCAATCTCACAACCAGGAGAGAAGACCATGACCCCAGCTGAAACCAAGAGTCATTGGTCCAACCGACAGAGCCACCCAAGGCGCACCTTATGCAGACTTTTTTAAACCTTGGTGCCTACTACCTGTGAAATGGTGATACTACCTACCACCTAGACTGAGGATTAATGATATAATACATATATAAAGTACCCAGGACAGAAGTTAGTATATAGTAGGTACTCAAAAAATAGTCCCTCCTCTTCTCTACTAGGCTTCTCCGCTGGATATCTCACTTCAACATGTAGAAAATGGAATTACCTTCATTTCAAAATTCACATTTTCTCCTTCTCTACTTCGTATATACCTGTGGTGTGTTCCCTCTCCCTGGAATTCAGTTCCCTCCTCCATCATCTCCCTTTGTCTAACACCTACTTTCCCTTCTTCTCAGGGAAGCCATTACTGAGGTCCCACAGACTAGGTGAAATCCCTAGTTATGTCCACAAGCACAGTACCCTCCACTCCAGCTTCTTGGTTTTCATTATGATTTCAATTTAATACTTTTTTACTTAATGTCTGTCTTCCCTGCTAGAATAGAGCTTCGTGAAGGTAGGGGATGTGTCTGTTTTACTGACCTCTGTATCCCCAGCATTTATTAGCAATGTGCTAAGGCACATGATAGGCACTCAAACTATTGCATTTTAACTATTTACATCTTTTTCTTTTGGATACTGAGTTCCTTGAGAGTTCTTGTCTTTTCCACTGCCCTATTTCATCAATTCTAAGGTGCTCACTTTTCACAATTTAACCTCTATGACATCTGGATACATCTTATAATTAAGAGTATCTCACTTTTAGGCAGATGTTGAGATCTAACAGAATTTAAATGTTTTATTGACACCTCCCAGTAAGATAAAAAAGCAGTCATCATCAAAACAGTTTAGATTTGATAAAATTTTGGTTTAATACTGTGCCTGCCACCATCACTCATTTATTTATTTAATAATCTGCCATCATTTTCAACTCCTTCCTCATCCCCAATCTCCAGTCAGCCATCAGTTCTGTTTCCTTAATATTTCTTGTGTCCATTCCTATGTTTCCATTCTCATTACCACTGCCTAGTCCTCATACTTTCTTCCCTGAACTGCTATAAATGTCTTCTAACTGGTCTACCTCTTCCCCACTCCAGTTTATCTTCCTCTGAAATGACCTAACAAAAATAGGATGTCACTTCCCTACTTAAATCCTTCAGTGGCTCTGCAAAAGCAGTATGGTTTCTCATGCCCCCTTTAGGAGCTGGCCAAACTTAGTGGTTTAGTCTCTTCCCCAGACATTACCCCAACACTCGATCTCTACAGCATTCTGTCTATCTATAGCATTTTCATTTCCTTCAACACCCCACACTCGTCCCAGCCTCTAGTTAGGTGACATTCATCTACCTCTTTGATGCTCTAGCAATAATAGTGTGTTGAACAAGACAGGGCTGACTTCTAGTGTGGGCTAAGTTAGCAAACAAACATTAATCAGTAAGAAAATGTCACACAGTATTAACTGCTGGGAAGAAAAAAAGAGGAGGGTACCATGACAGACCGTGTCATAGGTAGCTTCTTGAATTTGGATAGTCAGGAAAAGCCTCCTTGAGGAGATGACATTTAAATAGAAATTTTACCAACAAGAAGCCAGCCATGCAAGGAGTGGAGCAAGTAGTGTTCCCTCAGCTATATACTCCTCCAACCTCTACCCTTCTTCTGTATAACTCCTTCTTTAAAATCATAGGTCTAGGGACACCTGCCTGGTTCAGAATAGAGCATCTGACTCTTGATCCAACTCTTGATCTTGGGGTTGTGAGTTTGAGCCCTATGTTGGGTGTAGAGATTACTTAAAAAATAAAATATAATGTAATTATAGATCCTAGCTCAGCCATGTCATCCTCCAGAAGACTTTTCCCCCCAAAACTAGGTCAGGTGCCCCTCCTTATGTGGTTCCAGAGCACCAAGTTCTTATCTCTACAGAAGCAATTACATCTTTCCTATTTAAAAATTTAATTGTACAAGTAGCAATACATCACTATTTTTTTTTTTTTGGAAGAAAACAAAGCTAAAAAAATATAAGATTTAAGTCCCTCCCTACTTTTCCTCCCTCACAAAATCCCACACTCCTCCCCAAAAGTAACCACTTCAGTTTTAAGGTTTAAGAGATTTATCTATTTACTTGAGAGAGAGAGATAGAGAGAGCACGAGTGTGAGAGGCAGAGGGAGAGAGAGAATCTCAAGCAGACTCCTTGCTGAGCATGGGGCCTGATGCCGGGCTCAGTCTCACAACCCCGAGATCATGACCTGAGCCAAAAATCAAGAGTCAGATGCTTAACCAACTGAGCCACCCAGGTGTCCCTTCAGTTTGGTTTTTATCTGCCCAGATCTTCCCCTGTGCATTTACATGTGTATTATATACAGTAATATATTTGGGTTTGGGGTTTTTGTTCTTTACAGAAGATACCACTGTACATGTTCTTCTGCAACTTTCCTTTTTCAGTGTCTTGGAGATCTTTCAATCTCTCTCTCTCTGTATGCATCTACATCTTCCTCATTCCTTTAAACTGCTGCACAGCATCCCCATAATCTGGCCACAAAGCTCATTTCACCATTTTTCTACTGATAAGCATTTAGACTGCATCCAGTTTTTTGCTACTACAAACAATGCTACAATCCACAACCTTCGCCGTATTTCTTTGTATATATGTGCTAATATTCTGCTAGAATAGATACCTAGAGGCAGAATTTCTAGCCAATTTAACTTGATATTTCAAATTGTCTTTCATGAAGGGTGAATCAATTTACATTCCAACCAGCACTGTGAAACACCCTTTACACTACACCCTTGCCCATTGTAGACACTATCAAACTTTAGATAATTTCATGAGTAAAAACATATGTTAATTTGCATTTCTTTGATGCAAGCAGTAAAGCCTAATATGCTTCCACATATTAGGAGTTATTTATATTGCCTTTTCTATGGCTTAACCATTCTTATTGTTTACTCATTTTTCTACAAGAGTTTGTGGGGGTTTTTTGGTCTTTTTATTCTGATTTATAGTGTAGAATATTTTCTTCTAGGCCTTTGCTTATCTTTTTGGCTTTATCTAATTTAACAGAAGTTAAATATTTAAAATTTAACATAAGTATGAAAATTTCAAGGTTGCCAAACTTTTATTTTGTGCCTTCTGGTGTTTTGTACTGTACTTAAGAAGACCTCCCTCCCCCAAGATTATAAATATTGTTCTTCCATATTTTCTAACATGAGAAAGTTTGGTTTCTTACATTTAGCCCTTTAATGCATCTGGAATTTATTTTTGAGTATGGGTTAAAGTAAGGAGCAAACAATTTTATCCTGAAAAGATAGCCAATTGTTCCTAAATCTCTTCACTCCAGTGGACAGAGCTGAAGTGTTGCTCACAGAGGTGGTCTGAGAGTGAAGCCTGAAGCAGGCCACCACAAAGGCACAACTCGTCTGGACGTTCTGTTTTCTCCCAAAAGCTCATGTTCCTCCTCCCTGATATGTTTGCTTCAGTATAAAAATTATCATCACTGGGGCACCTGGGTGGCTCAGTCGGTTAAGCATCTACCTTCAGCTCAGGTCATGATCTCAGAGTCCTGGGCAAGAGCTCTGTGTCGAGCTCCTTGCTCAGCAGGGAGTCTGCTTCTCCCTCTCCCTTTACCCCTCCCCCCACTCGTGCTTTCTCTCTCTCTCAAATAAATAAATAAAAATCTTTTAAAAAAAATTATCATCCCTCCCCTTTACACCTTGAGTAAAACTGAAGCTCCAGGAAGATGTAGCGTATTTATCTTGTACATTTTCAAATTCCCAATACGTAGCAGTCAGAAGTATAGGTATGCACACCCACTCTATTTGCCTGTTTAATTGACTGTCTCATGCACTAGACACACACACACACACACAGAATACTGGTCACACTTTTATTTCATTTGCTCATTTGCCTATCTGAATGACTACTAGGCTGTGAACGCTTGAGGGCAGGAGTTCTTCATCCTTACCCAGTGCCTGACAGAGTGTCTGCTTAGGAGTATTCAATTAATACGTATAGAATAAATGAATACTTTCCTACAAATAGACCCAGTGGGAAATCTGTTCCTATATATATGTTATATATATATAAATATTAATGAACGGAAAGATATTTGGGATTTACTTAAAATATAAATAGGGAGTGGAAGGGGCAGTGGGAAGTATAGATGGAACAAGTGGATAAACAAATGATCACTCAAAATTCCACTCTGTAATATGGAAAGAAAACATATTCATTATGTTCCATCCTGCAAAGCAAAGCCAGGTGATACTACGGTGATCCTTACATAATGGTGGATGTCAAATGTCAGACTGGGAACAAGCAAATGTAGACTATTAATAATATAGCCATATGACTACATTTTGGTCTGATAGATTAAATATATCATGTTATGTTTTACTACTTTCAAAAACAGAGAACAATCTTGTTCAACTTTCTTTCTTTTTTTTTTTAAAAGAGGGTGGGGAGGGGCCGAGGGAGAGGGAATCCCAAGCAGACTCCATGCTCAGCATGGAGCCCACCACGGGGCTCGATCACACATCCCTGAAATCACAACCTGAGCCAAAACCAAGAGTTGGATGCCGAACTGACTGTGCCACCCAGGTGTCCCTTGTTCAACTTTATAGTTGTATATAAAGATTTAGGAGTTAAGAGGTATTTTAAATATGCAAACAGTTACATGATGGGGAAAAAAAGAATGTGCATATATTAATTCAAAGAGGAATACTGATTCAAAGTAATGCTGCTGGTTTTAGTGTTTCCTTATTGATAAATTCTATGACATGAGAAGTTTAAATTTGGGGCGCCTGGGTGGCTCAGTCGTTAAGCATCTGCCTTCGGCTCAGGTCATGATCCCGGGGTCCTGGGATTGAGCCCCGCATCAGGCTCCCTGCTCCGCAGGAAGCCTGCTTCTCCCTCTCCCACTCCCCCTGCTTGTGTTCCCTCTCTTGCTGTGTCTCTCTCTGTCAAATAAATAAAAAATCTTTAAAAAAAAAAAAAAAGAAGTTTAAATTTAACTTCCGATTTAAACATAAATTGGGGCACCTGGCTGGCTCGGTCGGTAGAGTGTGTGACTCTTGATCTCAAGGTTGTTAAGTTCGAGTCCTACCTTGGGTGTGAAGCTTATTACTTAAGAAGAAAATCTTAAAAAACAAACAAACAAACACAAATTTCTTAGGCAAATGACTGGCAGAATACAGGATAAAAATGCAATAAAAATAAGGTGGCTAGTAATCACTGTGACAATGTTGGCAAAAGGTTATATGAATTCTCCAGACTGTGTAGTAGTAGGCAAGCAATGTTATGTAAAGATCAAATTTCCTATATATATTCAGAATTATTTAGAAACAGCTATATACAAATTCTTGAGCTGAGACCTAATTGTCAGCTTACCTCTTCTGATCCTTCTTGAATGGAATAATATGTAAAATACCTCCCAAAATAAGCTCCCTCTGATTTGAAAACAGATCCATCTCCAGGATAAATCTCTATTGAGTTCACATTTTTATGGTTTAGTCTAAGGAAGAAAAATAATCATTAAATTTCTTTTTCTAGTTGAGAGTAAAACATAAATGAGAGCAATCAAACAAACAAACAAATTAGTAGGGGATTTTGCCTACCCAGCAAAATGGATAATTGCAAACTCTGCACCCAACCAGCTATACTAAATTTTTTGCAAAAAAATAAATAAAACACATAGAATTGGTTAACATACCTATTTCAAGAACTAAGCCTACGTTTTGGAAGTCAGGCATCTTATCATCCTGGTAGCTTCACTGCCAATCATGGTAGCTGGCATACACTAATCACCAAAGAAATGCCCACTGCAAAGAAGTTAAATATGACAACTCCAGAACCCGAAAATAGGATTATTCTTCAATAATGAAACTAGTAGAATCAATATCTGATGAATGAGATTAGCCATGTGTAAAAGGAACCATCTCTAAGAGAAGGTGATTGATCATATCTGAAGCAGCCAAGTACAATCAAGGTATTGGGTATATAACGTACAAAAACTTCAGCCAAGTCTACTTTTTAAAAAGAAATATATGAAGAATATATTGTCAGGAGGGAGTGGGCTTTCATGCACAAAAGGAGAGCCCAAAGAACAAAATTTTGCAGTGCTCTTCCAGCATTATTTATAGTAGTGAAACCATGAATCTAGCCAATATTAGTATTCTAGTCACCGGAGAGGTATACTTTGTGGTGGGGTAGGAATAATTCAATGGGATAGTGCAGACACAGAGGAGCCTCTAATCTTCTCTAATGCCATGCTCAACAGGCAACATTTTGATGTGACTAATTCAGACAGCTAGATCCCCTGATGCTTGGAAGAGGAATCCTAAATAACTGACATGAGTATTTCATTCACCAGGAAAACTAATCCTCACTGGCTCTGGAGTTGTCACAAAAATCCTGTGAATATGGTTAATGTGAATTAGTCACAAGACCCCTATGTACACTCATAAAACTAAGTTTTGGGACCTATAAAATTTAGGACCAAACAGAAGAATGATGGCCCTGGCCAAACTGTTGTTTGTGGGAGTCTGTCTGCAGGGCTAGTCCCCTCCCCTCTGACATCGCTGAAGAGCTCCCACTCCAACACAGGTGCCTTACCGGTAAGTTACACCTTTGTACCAAACCACTTTCACTAGCTCAGCATAGGAATATTCTTCATCAAACTGTCTTTGTGAAAGTGAATCACAAAAATTCCACCTGTGAAGGACAAAGTACAAGCTTGTAATTCTGGTCACTTAACATAATTACCTTTAGAAGTCAACAAAATAGTGCTACTGTAACAAGATGTATTTCTTACTTAACTTGCTAGAGCAAAGAAAAGCAAAAATTAACATAAAGGTATATGAAGGAAATTGAAAACTTATTTTTCCATGTATTTTTTTCAGTATTTTTAACAATCTCACTATTCAATCTCAGCACAATTACATAAATGAACAGTTTTACTAACATTTAAAATTTAGGATTCAAACAACAAATATTTTCTACACTATCTATGCCACACCCACTGGGGATATAACACCCAAAAAAGCAGACACAGTCACTGCCCTCAGTGAAGATTCTTATCAAGCAGGGATGTTAAACAGCAGACACAGAACACAAAGAAAGGAGAATTGCTGGATGCTGTGGGATTGGAGAAGAATCTAATCCTGTCTGGGAACTTTAGGACAACCACCCGAAGGAAGAAAACTTCCGCTGAGACCTGGAAATGCGCACAAGTTAGCGAGCTGAGAAAGATAAAGCAGTGCTCCTGGCCAAGGACAGAGCAGGTGAGGTGGGAAACAAAGCTTGGACAGGCATTCTAGAGATTGTAAAAAGGCCAAGAGTAGAAAAAGCAAGGGAAGCGTGGTGAGGATTACAGATGTTGAAGGGATCAGAAAATGGAAGGCCTAGTAGGCCATGTTTAAAGATAATGGACTTTAAGGTTAACAGCAAGTTATTGAAAACTATTCATCTGGAAGCCTAAATCTCTTTCAATGTGTATTTATAATACTGGAACTTCCAATTTTAACTAGATAATCATGACAAGCCTGAAAAATCACTCCCCTGTTTTGCTTTAAATAACAAATATATATTCAGAGACAACCTGGGATCAAAGCCCAATTCTACACGTGCTAGCTATGTGACTCTGCTCAGGTTATTTAACCTTCCTATTTCTCCAGGCTATCAGATGGGATAAAAAAAACAAGACCCATCGATATGCTGTCTACAAGAGACTCATTTTAGACCCAAAGACACCCCCAGATTGAAAGTGAAGGGGTGGAAAACCATTTACCATGCTAATGGACACCAAAAGAAAGCTGGGGTGGCAATCCTTATATCAGACAAATTAGATTTTAAACCGAAGACTGTAATAAGAGATGAGGAAGGACACTATAATCTACTTAAAGGGTCTATCCAACAAGAAGATCTAACAATTGTAAATCTATGCCCCTAACATGCGAGCAGCAAATTATATAAGGCAGTTAATAACAAAAGCAAAGAAACACATCGACAACAATACAATAATAGTGGGGGACTTTAATACCCCCCTCACTGAAATGGACAGATCATCTAAGCAAAAGATCAACAAGGAAATAAAGACTTTAAATGACACACTGGACCAAATGGACTTCACAGATATATTCAGAACATTCCATCCCAAAGCAACAGAATACACATTCTTCTCTAGTGCCCATGGAACATTCTCCAGAATAGATCACATCCTAGGTCACAAATCAGGTCTCAACCGGTACCAAAAGATTGGGATCATTCCCTGAATATTTTCAGACCACAATGCTTTGAAACTAGAACTCAATCACAAGAGGAAAGTCGGAAAGAACTCAAATACATGGAGGCTAAAGAGCATCCTACTAAAGAATGAATGGGTCAACCAGGAAATTAAAGAATTAAAAAAATTCATGGAAACCAATGAAAATGAAAACACAACTGTTCAAAATCTTCGGGATACAGCAAAGGCAGTCCTAAGAGGAAAGTATATAGCAATACAAGCCTTTCTCAAGAAACAAGAAAGGTCTCAAATACACAACCTAACCCTACACCTAAAGGAGCTGGAAAAAGAACAGCAAATAAAGCCTAAACCCAACAAGAGAAGAGAAATAATAAAGATCAGAGCAGAAATCAATGAAATAGAAACCAAAAGAACAGTAGAACAGATCAACGAAACTAGGAGCTGGTTCTTTGAAAGAATTAACAAGATTGATAAACCCCTGGCCAGACTTATCAAAAAGAAAAGAGAAATGACCCAAATAAACAAAATCACGAATGAAAGAGGAGAGATCACAACCAACACCAAAGAAATACAAATAATTACAAGAACATATTATGAGCAACTAGATGCCAGCAAATTAGATAATCTGGAAGAAATGGATGCATTCCTAGAGATGTATCAACTACCAAAACTGAACCAGGAAGAAATAGAAAACCTGAACAGACCAGGTGCCTGGGTGGCTCAGTTGGTTAAGCGACTGCCTTCGGCTCAGGTCATGATCCTGGAGTCCCTGGATCGAGTCCCGCATCGGGCTCCCTGCTCGGCAGGGAGCCTGCTTCTCCCTCTGACCCTCCCCCCTCTCATGTGCTCGCTCTCTCTCATTCTCTCTCTCTCAAATAAATAAAATCTTTAAAAAAAAAGAAAGAAAGAAAGAAAGAAAACCTGAACAGACCTATAACCACTACGGAAATTGAAGCAGTAATCAAAAATCTCCCAACAAACAAAAGCCCAGGGCCAGATGGCTTCCCAGGGGAATTCTACCAAACATTTAAAGAAGAATTAATACCTATCCTTCTGAAACTGTTCCAAAAAATAGAAATGGAAGGAAAACTTCCAAACTCGTTTTATGAGGCCACCATTACCTTGATCCCCAAACCAGACAAAGACTCCATCAGAAAGGAGAATTACAGGGGCACCTGGGTGGCTCAGTCGTTAAGCGTCTGCCTTCGGCTCAGGTCATGATCCCAGGGTCCTGGGAACGAGCCCCGCATTGGGCTCCCTGCTTGGTGGGAAGCCTGCTTCTCCCTCTCCCACTGCCCCTGCTTGCGTTCCTGCTTTCCCCATCTCTCTCTCTCTCTGTCAAATAAATAAATAAACTCTTTAAAAACAGAAAAAAAGGAGAATTACAGACCAATATCCTTGATGAACATGGATGCAAAAATTCTCACCAAAATACTAGCCAGTAGGATCCAACAGAACATTAAAAGGATTATTCACCACGACCAAGTGGGATTTATCCCTGGGCTGCAAGGTTGTTTCAAAATCCGCAAATCAATCAACGTGATACAATACATTAACAAAAGAAAGAACAAGAACCATATGATCCTCTCAATAGAGGCAGAAAAAGCATTTGACAAAGTACAGCATTCTTTCTTGATCAAAACTCTTCAGAGTATAGGGATAAAGAGTACATACCTCAATATCATAAAAGCCATCTATGAAAAACCCAAGCGAATATCATTCTCAATGGGGAAAAACTGAGAGCTTTCCCCCTAAGGTCAGGAACACGGCAGGGATATCCACTTTCACCACTGCTATTCAACATAGTATTAGAAGTCCTACCCACAGCAATCAGACAACAAAAAGAAATAAAAGGCATCCGAATTGGCAAAGAAGAAGTCAAACTCTCACTCTTTGCAGATGATATGATACTTTATGTGGAAAACCCAAAAGACTCCACCCCAAAACTGCTAGAACTCATACAGGAATTCAGTAAAGTGGCAGGATATAAAATCAATGCACAGAAATGAGTGGCATTCCTATACACCAACAACAAGACAGAAGAAAGAGAAATTAAGGAGTCGATCCCATTTACAATTGCACCCAAAACCATAAGATACCTAGGAATAAATCTAACCAAAGAGGCAAAGAATCTGTACTCAGAAAACTATAAAATATTCATGAAAGAAATTGAGGAAGACACAAAGAAATGGAAAAACATTCCATGCTAATGGATTGGAAGAACAAATATTGTGAAGATGTCAATGCTACCTAGAGCAATCTACACTTTCAATGCAATCCCCATCAAAATACCATCCACTTTTTTCAAAGAAATGGAACAAATAATCCTAAAATTTGTATGGTACCAGCAAAGACCCTGAATAGCCAGAGGAATGTTGAAAAAGAAAAGCAAAGCTGGCAGCATCACAATTCCGGACTTCAAGCTCTATTACAAAGCTGCCATCATCAAGAGAGTATGGTACTGGATGGGTTAGCCTGGTGATGGGTATTAAAGAGGGCACGTTCTGCATGGAGCACTGGGTGTTATATGCAAATAATGCATCATGGAACACTACATCAAAACTACACTACATCAAAAACTAATGATGTAATGTATGGTGATTAACATAACATAATAAAAAAAAATTCATAACCTTCCTGTGTCTCAAGTTCCTCTGTAAAATGGGTTGATAACCATACTTACCTCATACAATTTCTATGATAATCCAATAGATGAAGTACCGAGGTGCCTGGCACGTAAGCACTTTGTGTCAGCTATTACCATCACTACTGTACTACTTACAGAGGTTATTCACCTCTTTGTCGAGGGAAAAGGTTTATATCTGGCCTCCAGAAACCTCTCCACGTTTACCACTTGTTTCAAAAATGTTCAATGTGTATACACATGGGTGTATACAGCTAACCAAAGATAGGTGTGGCCTCTGAGACTAGGTATGAAAGAACCCAGGATCATAAATCAGTCAGATCCATGCTCCAGCAACCAATGGGAGGACTCCACACAGATGCAGTTGATGTTTCTCTGTGCTCCCCACCACAGCCCTGTGCCAACACTTACCACACTTTAATCATCTTTTCAGTGACAGTGACCTTCACAGAGTCCAAGCTCCTAGAAAGCAAGGACTGTGTCTTGGTCATCTCTATAGTCTCTGTGCTTTAGAAAGTATGTAGTGTACAGTCAGCCTTCCATAAACACTCAATGCATGAGTACAGAGTAAGGAACATAAGCAACACATGGGCTAGGGGAATGATTTACTATTGGTTATTAGCAAAATTTTGGATCACTGAACTTTCCTTAAGAATGGTAGCAGATGACTGAGAAAGAAAAATTATCTTTAGTTAAGGACTGGCTCTGACAAGAGCTTGATGACAAAGAAGCCATTCTTCCATTACCTGTGCAGGTGGGGGACAGGACAGCTGAGTAACAGGGCCCTGGGAAGAGCAGAAACCTCTTTTCCTCTTTCCTCTGAAATCTCAGAAGTTAACGTTCTACTCCGGGTGATGTCTGCATCACTTCTTGACATACTGCTGATTTTATTATGAAAATGAAGTGCTAAAGACAAAGGATATTTCCATTCCTCTGGACAGGAGGCCACAGGCCAGCGCTGCTTCACCCATGTGTATACACACGTGTGTCGTGTACCAGGCGGGGGTGGCTCCTCCCTCCCTTCAGCTCCATCTACACAGCTCTTCTTCTCTAAAGGTTCCTTGGATTTCGTGAGCTGACAATAAAGGTCATTTTCTTTATTCTTCAGTCTCTGTCTTGATAAACTTCCATATGTACAGATTTTGCCTGCTTTCTCAACTAGTTTGTCCTTTCTGGCTTGATTCTTCTTTTCTGACAATACTAAAGACGAGTCTGGCTTCTGGCTTACTTTACACAAAAAATGTACTATAAATTCATGCTGCGATCTGGGAAGGCAAAGGTATGCGTGCCCATCCAACGATGCTATCTTCACGCTGCCCCTCTGCGTACATACCACACCATCAGCAGTGTCAGGACTGGGCCATCTCACTTCTGAGAAGTCAATGAAGATACGCTGAGTGGAGGGGAGAAAGAGAGATGGGGAGCATTTTGTCAGCAGTCCAATGTTTCCATACATTTGATGCTTATATATTGTGTAAGAAAGCTCTTGAAGTTGGGTTTGTGTTTTACTACCTAGAAAGAATGAAAAATGGCGAGCCAGGTGTTGGCCTATATGTATTTTTCCACAGAATATTTGATATTGTTAAGATTATTCCTCTTAGAGAGATGTAAAACACACACACACACACACAGAGATAAAAAATGAAAGAGAAGAAAAAGAGATAGATTTTCAGCCCTTCCCAAAAGTCTACCCTGAAAAAGAATATTAATGAGGGAAGATCAGCACTACAATGTACAAACACCACCACAATGTACTATATTAAAAGCAATCACAACTTAAATGGTATGGAACTAGTATAAAAATCATTGCCAGAGCAACTCAGATAACAAGGAAACAGAATCAACCATATCTTAAGATGTTACATGTGATTACATAAACTTTTCAAAACAAGGAGGGAAGGGGAGAATGACTTAATAAATGGTACTGGAATTACTGAATAGCATGTGGGAAACGCTATCTCAAAGGGTTATCCAATAGACTAAATAACATGTATAAAGTACTTATCCTAGGTAGCACCTGGCACACCATACCCTAAAATAAATTCCAGGTAGCTTAAAGGGCAACATTTTTTAAAAACTGAATTACTAGGGGCGCCTGGGTGGCTCAGTCAGTTGAGCGTCAGGCTCTTGGTTTCAGCTCAGGTCATCATCTCACTTGTCGTGAGATCGAGCCCTGTGTCATCGAACTGTGTCGGGCTCTGCGTTCAGCGGGGAGTCACCTTGGGGGTTCTTGCCCTCTGACCCTCCCCCACTTGCACGCACCCTCTCTCCCTCTCTCTCTCAAATAAATAAATAAATAAATCTAAAAAAAAAAAATTACTCAAAGGTAAACTGATCCTGACCAATAGCAAACAGACTCGTAACAGGTGCCAGTGCCTACTACATCTCCTCATATAAGATAAAAACAGTAGGTGTCACCTAACAGTCTTTTTTTTTTTTAACCCATAATTTTTTTTTATTATTATGTTATGTTAATCACCATACATGACATCATTAGTTTCTTTTTTTTTTTTTTTTTTTTAAATATTTTATTTATTTATTTGAGAGAGCGAGAATGAGAGAGAGTACATGAGATGGGGAAGGGTCAGAGGGAGAAGCAGGCTCCTCGCTGAGCAGGGAGCCCGATGCGGGACTCGATCCCGGGACTCCAGGATCATGACCTGAGCCGAAGGCAGTTGCTTAACCAACTGAGCCACCCAGGCGCCCGACATCATTAGTTTCTGATGTAGGGTTCCATGATTCATTGTTTGCGTATAACACCCAGTGCTCCATTCAACACATGTCCTCCTTAATACCCATCACCGGGCTGACCCATCCCCCCACACCCCTCCCCTCTAGAACCCTGTTTGTTTTTCACGTAAGAGTCTTTTAATCAATTAATCTTGGCAACAGTTAAACACTTCAGCTTCCATTTATATAAAACCTTAAATTTACAAAAGCTAGTGTCAAGAAAGCCTCTTAAACTTATAGTGCTATTTATGTGTACAGATGTTAGTACAGTATTCACTGATGGCAAAGCTGGCTTGTAAGGATGGTCAGTTAAGATGGTTCTCTCTTCGGGGCACCTGGGTGGCTCAGTCGGTTAAGTGTCTGCCTTCAGCTCAGGTCACGGTCCCAGGGTCCTGGGATGGAGCCCTGCACTGAGCCCCTGCACTGAGAAGTCTGCTTCTCCCTCTTCCTCTGCCTCTCCCCTCACTCAGGCTCTCTCTCTCTCAAATAAATGAATGAATCTTAAAAAAAAAAAAAGTTCTCTCTTCCAGAGTTAGATTATCTAATAATCCTACTACAGCATCAGCAGCAAATACTCTTATAGACTAAGTTACAGCTTACAATTTTTCTTGGCTCCTTTGCCATCATGACAGTAGTGGAAAATGATTAAAAGACATGGCCTTCAGAGTCAGATAAACTTGGTTCAAATCCTGACTGCCTTTTAGAAAATGTCCACGAACAGATTAGGTAAACCCTCTGAGATTTAGTGCCCTCACCTGTAAAAATATACCTGAATATACCTGTTTTGACTGGCTGGACATCCACTTTGATTATCAGGAACCCATGCCATACTGACTGGTGTTATTAAATATTTTTAATATCATTCCTAATTCTTGGCACAAAGTAAATCCTAATAAATGATAGCTATATTATTATTCATAAAACTTCAAAATAGAATATAAGCAAAAAAATAAAATGTGCGTATCTATAAGTAATTAAACATCTCTATTGAACAGTAACTGCACATAAACTACTGAACTATGTACCTTCAGGGTCTCATCAATATTTAACATACCAGAACACCCTAGTCTGGTGAAAAATATAAGCCTATGCATTCTACAGCAACATGTGTATTCCCAAGTCTCATAAAGAAAAAGATTAAATATGAAACTACCTGTTTCTAATTACTTGCCCTCAAATATTACTTATAAAAAAATCTTTGAAAAATTACCTTTTTTCTTTCAGAAGGTATGATGGTTTCAGATAAAAAAGGGCAAACAGCAAAAGAATTTCGAAAATCTAGGGCTCGCTGTAGTTGCTCCTACAAAAAGAAATACATAATGTAACCTTAAAAAATGTAAAATACTTTGAAAATCAATTTAGAGTGACAGTAATCTGGAATACTGATTACTTTCCATATTCTGACTACCTCAACAATATTTTGGCATCAGAAAGAGTTGTTTCTGTGTCATCTTTACTTACTCGGTAAGTGCTAATAACGAAGTGTGTCCTTTGACGAATTCTTTCTGGTTGTTCTAAAGGATGTGCTGAAACAGGAGGTGCCTTTTCAAATAAAAATTCAGAGCCACATGGAGAAAGCTGCAGTCTGGAACCATCAACATATTGCACTTGCACTGAATCGTCTTCATAAAGTACCATTCGCACTTCCGCTGCCATTCCTAGGACTATGGATAAAATGTCCTTCCAGGGTGAAGACTGAAGGAAATAGGAAATAGGGTAGCACAAATAGTTCCTTTAATGTACAAAAGTTCTATAATAGAAAATGGATGCATTTTCTAAGAACATAAGCAAAATGTATTTCCCTTGTATTTTTGTTGGAGGAAAAGGGATTATTGGGGCACCTGGGTGGCTCAGTCGGTGAAGCGTCTGACTCTTGGTTTTGGCTCAGGTTGTTATCTCAGGGTTGTGAGATCGAGCCCCACATTGGGCTCCGCACTCAGCCCAGAGCCTGCTTGAGATTCTTCCCCCCTCTCTTTCCCTCCCCCTCTGCTCCTTTCCCCATGCTCTCTCTCTCTAAAATAAAAAAAAATTTCGGTTGCCTGGGTGGCTCAGTCGTTAAGCGTCTGCCTTCGGCTCAGGTCATGATCCCTGGGTCCTGGGATCGAGCCCCACATCGGGCTCCCTGCTCAGCAGGAAGCCTGCTTCTCCCTCTCCCACTCCCCCTGCTTGTGTTCCTGCTCCCGCTATCTCTCTCTCTGTCAAATAAATAAATAAAAAATCTTAAAAAAAAAGTTAATTAAAAAAAATTTTTAAGAAGCAAAATAAATAAATTTTAAGAAGTGATTATTTTACTACATACTTTTAAATTATCTGACATTAACAACCTGAACAGAATGCCTTGATTAACCCCGAGGGCTTTACTCCAATGTGGGAAGATAACCTAAAGGGATAAGAAAGCTCATCAAGTTATAACTGCCTTTATACTTTCAATAGCTTTAGTTCTCCTGAAGTTTAATTTCTGTAAATTATATGCTCAGCAAGTCAATTCATATAATAAGCAAATTCCATCTTTGTGATAAGAATACAGCAAATCATTTGTAATATATGCAAAAGGCAGGCCAAAAGTAACTAGTAGGCCTAAGAAAAAGAACACTGAAAAAGAAATCCCAATACCTGGATTTTTGTTCCTAGTCTGACATTAAGGAAGTAGTTCCATGTCACTCCTGAATAAGCTAAGTAATCTTCTAGTGTCTTAGACTCACTCTTATTTCACTGAATTCAATTTCCTCTTCCCTACCTCTAAAATGACTGTCATCGCCTACGCTTTCCATAAAGGGTTGACTGATGGGCAATTAGAGGGTTGGGTTCCATTCATACTCCACCATATACTAGCTAAATGCTTCAGGCTGTTTGTTTCCTTATTTGTAAAATGGGGCATAGTAACAAGACTGTTGCGAGGATTGAACCAGACAACACATATGCCAGTGCCAGAATTGCAATGTCGCTTTGTAGGCGCCCAATCTTTTTTTTTTAAGATTTTATTTATTTGTCAGAGAGAGAGAGAGCACAAGCAGGGGGAGCGGCAGGCAGAGGGAGAAGGAGGCGGGGGAGAAGCAGGCTCCCTGCCGAGCAAGGAGCCTGATGCAGGACTCGATCCCAGGACACTGGGATCATGAACTGAGCCGAAGGCAGACACTTTACTGACTGAGCCACCCAGGCGTCCCATGAACCACCCAGGCGTCCTGGAGCTCAGTAAATTTTATGATTCCTTTCTAACACCGTCGCCATCCTCTCTGACACTTACCCATCTCCCTCTAGAACATCATCCTTTTTTGTTTTAATATTTATTCATTTAAGAGAGGGAGAGAGGGTGGGGGAGGGGCAGAGGGAGAGAATCTTCAAGAAGACTCCCCGCTGCGCGTGGAACCCAATGCAGGGCTCCATCTTACCACCCTAAGATCACGACCTGAGCTGAAACCAAGAGTTGGAAGCTTTACCAACTGAGCCATCCAGGTGCCCCGAGGACATCATCCTTTTTAAGACTTTCCTTTCTAAACACTAGCCCATCCTCTTCTAGGGCATTATCTCCTACTACTCAGGTGGTCAACTTTCACCTGACAGAAAAAAGTAACTTTCCTCAGTTTACTCTTTTTTTTTTTTAAAGATTTTATTTATTCATTTGAGACACAGAGATACAGAGAGAGAGAGAAAGCATGAGCAGGGAGAGAGGCAGAGGGAGAAGGAGAAGCAGGCTCCTCGCCGAGCCAGGAGCCCAATGCGGGGCTCGATCCCAGGACCCTGGGATCATGACCTGAGCTGAAGGCAGATGCTTAACCATCTGAGCCACCCAGGCGCCCCTCCTCAGTTTACTCTTTTTGCCTACCAAAAAACTTCTCCAGTATAATATCCACTCATTGGGGCGCCTGGGTGGCTCAGTTGGTTAAGCGACTGCCTTCAGCTCAGGTCATGATCCCAGGGTCCTGGGATCGAGTCCCGCATCGGGCTCCCTGCTCTGCAGGGAGCCTGCTTCTCCGTCTCCCATTCCCCCTGCTTGTGTTCCCTCTCTCGCTGTGTCTCTCTCTGTCAAATAAATAAATAAAATCTTTAAAAAAAAAAAAAAAAAAAAAAATATCCACTCATTGTCCACTTTCTCTCCCATCCGTCTTCAGTCCATTGCAATCCAGCCTTTCTCCACCTTTCTACTGAAATTGTTTCACAACGGTCACCAATGTCTTCCCACACACAGTAACTTCAGTCTTCATCCTACTAAACTGCTCACTCTGTGATAGTGCTGTCCACCTTCCCCTGCACCAAACTCTCTTTTCCTCTGCCTTTTATTTTTTTAAAAAAGGAGGGAGTGCCATGGTTTCTCCCACTACATCTACCTCTATTTTTATTTTAATTTTTTAAATTTTAAGTGGACTCCACACCCAACGTGGGGCTTGAACTCATGATCCTGAGATTAGGAGTCACATGCTCTACTGACTAAGCCAAACAGGGACCCCTACCTCTGTTTTTAGTTTAATCATTCCTTTCACCATTCTCTTAAATCAAGGATTTAAGACCTGACCTTAGTCCCATATCATCTCTTACTATAACCACTCATGTTGCTTTTATGCCCACCCTCTCTTTTTAAAAAAAATCTTACGCCCTTACAATGTATGTAATCAGCTACATATGACTGGCCTATAATCCTCTGTAAAATATGTCAGAATATAAGTACACGTTAAGCCATATGGTCTCTCCTGAGCAGATTCACACAATTTTATTAATTCCCCTCTCTAGAAAACTTCCAAATCCACCTGACCTCTCCCCAGAACTTTAAGCTGCCTGCTAGACCTCTCTTCATGTCCTTGTCCCACAGATAAATCAAACTCAATTAACATAACTAAAATGGAACATTGTCACTCCCACCAAAGCAGACTTCTGTAACATCTCCTCATTTCACTTTCACTCTTACCTCCCTCAAGTCCAGTCTACACACAGTAGCCAGAGGGATCTTTTAAAATAAAAATGAGATCTATCACATCCTGGCTCACAATCTACCATTTTGCACTTAAATAAAATTCCAAACCAAGACCTATAACAGCCACACAATCTGGCCTCATCTTCCCCTCCAAATGTCATCTTCTATCTCTCTTCTCTTGTTCAGGACACTTTAGCTACAGTGGCTTTTTTTTTTTTTTAAAGATTTTATTTATTTATTTGAGAGAGAGAGAATGAGAGACAGAGAGCATGAGAGGGAGGAGGGTCAGAGGGAGAAGCAGACTCCCTGCCGAGCAGGGAGCCCGATGCGGGACTCGATCCCGGGACTCCAGGATCATGATCTGAGCCGAAGGCAGTCGCTTAACCAACTGAGCCACCCAGGCGCCCCTACAGTGGCCTTTTTAATGTTTTTAAAACAAGCTGTTTCCTATCTCAGACCCTTTGCACTGTTCTTTCTGCCTAGCATGTCCTTTCCCTGGCTTATCACATGGCTGGCTCTTTGTCTTTTAAGCTTAAATATCACTTCCTCAAAGGCCTGACTTGTTCAACTCAATTAAAGTTGTTCCCAACCACCTCCCAATCACTTTTTTTTTTTTTTGTCAGAGAGAGAGGGGTCGGGGGAGAGAGCGCACAAGCAGGAGGAGTGGGAGAGGGAGAAGCAGGTTTCCCATGGAGCAGGGAGCCGGATGCGGGACTTGATCCAAGGACCCTGGGATCATGACCTGAGCGGAAGGCAGACGTTTAACCGACTGAGCCACCCAGGCGTCCCTCCCAATCACTTTTTATCCATTTCATCTTTTTTACTCATAGGATCTATCACTATCAAAACTGATTCTATTCCTTTCCCTGCTTTTTATCTTTTTCCACTGGGATATAAACTCAATCAGACCAGAGACCTCATCTGTCTTATTCACAGTAGTATCCCTGGCATTTAAAACAATACTTAGCAAATAATAAGGGTGCAATAGATATTTAGTTAATGATGAAAGAATGAGTAAGTGAATTTCAAAATTCCTGCTCCTCCTGAATTTGCAATGTGAGTTAATGGCATCTCAATATTAGCAATATTTGACTTTTCACTTTGTTTCTCTCTACTCCCCTGTAACATGTCTTGTTGACTTGGTAGGTTTCTTTTATGAACCTGGCTCCTTTTCCATTTCAGTCCAGCAACTCACTCCTCCATTTCTGCCACTATCTAGGACCTTCTTCAGTTTCTTCCCTCTCCATTTCCAGTATTGCTGTTATAGGTAACTTTCCACAATCCGGACAATACCAACCACTTTACATCACTTGTTTACGTGCTTGTTCATGTCACAAGCAATAAATATCATAGCAATAAATGTATTTATACTGCATACACACACACATATACATATAAATCTCAGATATCTACTTGCTATTTCAGGAAAAAAAAAAACAGGTCGGAAAACTTGTATTTTCTGATTGCCAATTAGGAAAATGTCTCTATGTTTGGCCAAGTTTTTAATTAAAAAAAAAAAGTGGGGAGCCTGGGTGGCCCAGTTGGTTAAGTAACTGCCTTCGGCTCGGGTCACGATCCCGGGGTCCTGGGATTGAGCCCCGCGTCGGGCTCCCTGCTCAGCGGGGAGCCTGCTTCTCCCTCTGCCTGCCACTCCCCCTGCCTGTGCTCTCTCTCTCTGTCAAATAAATAAAATCTTTTAAAAAAAAATTTTAAAAAGGTTACAGAGATATAATCATTTATTTAAATAACAAGCAGACACAAGAAACAGTGGAGTATCTAAAGTTCCCGGCATATTACTAAAAAAACATAATCCGGCTCCAACCTACATTTCAGCCTCATCTCTACTGTCTTATTCCTGTTTGTTTTCACCACCCAGTACATTACGTCAGAGTGTTTAACGATCAAAAGCCACAAGTCTGTACTTGACATCAATGGGACCTCATTCTTCCAAATGGCAGTATCTAGTTACAGAAAAAGCCTCACCAAAACAATAACCAACGTCTGGGACTCACACGGCAGTTCTGAGATGAAAATTCCTGGAAATGAGGCCAAAGGCCCCTTTAATTTGCCAAAATGCTTGAAGCCTGCCCACGACCGCTTCTCCAGGGGTATTTCTTGAATTTGACAAATTACCAACGGTGATGTTTCTTGATGAGAGAAAACAATCACAGCCGCAGAGGAATAAGGTCACAGAGAGAGTGCTCTGGACGAGACGTCCGTCGTGTCAGGGTAGCGGGAAAAGGGCGGCAGCGCCAACTATGAACCCGCAAAGAAAACACAGGAAATCAACAGCAGTTCAAATCTTCCCGCAACCGGGGGAAGCGTCTTTCCTCTCCGGAAAAAGACCGGAAGTCCCGCCCAGTCCGCGCCCTCCGCTCCGGGGGCCAATCTCCGTCGCGCTCCTAGAGAAGGGCGGGACCGGAAGTAAGGGAGGCGGGCTTTCCCTGTCCTGAATGCGGTTGCTTCCTTCTTGATCTTTATTTGATATTCAGGTTGGGACCGGTCGGACCTAGCTGTGATTCGTCCTTGTCAGGCAGTTCAGCCAAGAGCTGTTAGTGGAGTAATGCATGTTTAAATAATCTAAACAACAATTATACCTTAATAAAGCTGTAAAAAAAAACAAACAAAAACTTGGACAAAGATAGAGACCTCTTCTTTTCCTAATTTGGTATCAACTGTGTATCTGCACTTTTTTTCTAAAATAGCAAGTAGCGTGGCTGCTAAATTTATTGTAAGTATTTATGGGGAACTTACTATGTGCTGGGCACCCTGGGGATAAAGCAGGGAATGAGACCCAGGGTCGAGGATGGGGGCTGGAGATTAACTGGAAAGAAAGGAGTAGAAAGTAATTTCGTCACAGTAGTGGTTAAATATTCCTAAACTAAAATACAGAGGTCTGTGAGAGCATGTAGTGGACAGACCTGAGACTGAGGAAGTATTTCCACTGAAATCCAAAGGGTAAGTATGTTAGCCAAGTACAATGTGGAAAAAGTGTTTCAAGCAGAGCTAACAGCCTGTGTTAAGGCCCTGAGGCCCAAAGGAAAGATCTTGCCCCCTTCGAAAGGCCAGTTTGATTTAAGAATGATTAAAAAGGAGAGAGAGGCTTTTAGGAGCAAGAAGCCTGAATGGGGACTTAGAGATAGGCAAGGGCCAGATCATTATGGATTTATGAATGATGGACTTTATCTTAAAAGCGATGGTAAACTATTACAAGGGCTTTTTTGGTAAATTTTACTTAACAGTGCAATATTGGTTCTGGAGTAGAATTCGGTGATTCATCACTTACATACAACACCCCTGCCCTCTTTAATAACCATCACCCATCTAGCCCATCCCCCACCCACCTCCCTCCATCAACCCTCAATTTGTTCTCTATCCTTAAGAGTCTCTTAGGGCTTGTTTGTCTCTCTCTCCTTTTTTTCTATTCCCACTTCCCATATGTTCATCTGTTTTCTGTCTTAAATTTCACATATATGGTAATTTGTTTTTCTCTGACTTATTTCACTTAGCATAATACACTCTAGCTCCAACCACATCATTGCAAATGGCAAGATTTCATTCTTTTTGATGGCAGAGTAACATTACGTTGTATATACACACCACATCTTTTTTATCCACCCATCAGTCGATGGATGTTTGGGCTCTCTCCATAATATGGCTGTTGTTGATAATCAAGGGCTTTTTAAGCAAAGGTGGCAGCACCAAGGAATGGGAATAAATCTAACTCCTTAAATTCATCTCCATTTTTGAATGTCTGATAAGCAAACTGACCTCAATCTTACGTAGAGTGTCATAAAGTCACCCTCAGATGCCCTGTTTTCATTGATCAGTAACATCAATTTCTATTACACACTGTTAACTTAGGTCCTATCCTGCTCCCACCTTTTTCCTAATGACTAAGACCCTCCTATCTGCAAACTGTCTACTACTAAGGGGTTTTGTGATGCTATTTGTATTTTAGAAAGATCCCTGGAATGTCTGAGTGAAGAATGGATTGTAGGATGCAAGAGCAGATGTGGGGAGCCTGGTAGTCTTTTGAAAATGCGATGGGAGAGATGGCATTTCAGACTCAAGATTAGACAGTAAGGATGGAGAGCACAGCTCCAAGAAATATTTACATCAGTTCAATAGTCTTGGGGATGACTGAACAGGACTTAACAGTTCCTCAAGTTCTGACTGGAGTAAGTGGATAGGGGGCAGTGCCATCAGTAAGATGGACACAAGAAAACTTAGGGAATAGCAGGACTTCAATTTTGTGTCTTCCTAGTGCAAATACATTAGCAAGGTCTAGAAATAGATTAGAAAGAAATCTGGAGGTCAATGTTGATAGCTGCTAACTGAAGCTTTAGGAGAGGATTAAATAGTCCAAGGATATAGTGACATGAGAAGAAAATGTTGACAGAGCTTTGAGGAACACCAATAAAGATTAAAGGGAAGAGAATTCCACAAACACTGAGGAACAGCCAGAAAGAAGGCTATTCTATTCCAGATGCCTAGAGGTTTTCAATTTTGGTGTCCCTTGATACTGTCAGGTATTGCCTAGAGAACAAGCTAAAGAATCAAATTTCTACTGGATTTAGTGGCATAGATGTCATTGGTGGCTCTACCAAGGGCTATTGTATATAGTGGCAGCAGAAGCTATAGGTCTCAAGAGCAAATAGGAAGGAAATGGAAAACAAATATGGGACATTTGAAGAATCTGGCTAGGAAGCAGATAGAACTGTACAGAAATGTGAGGGCCAGATTTCTCGATGAGAGGAATGACACGTTCAACAGCTCGTGCAAAGGGCCAATGGAGAGATTTTAAAAAGAAAAAATACAGACCAAGTAACAACAGAGTTCATGAGGGAGTGAGGGCATGGGATTCAAGCACATGTGGAATAACTGGCCTTTAACAGGAAGGCTACTTCCGAGTACAAGAGGAGGGATGAAATGAATGGGAGGCATTTGTGTACATTTGCCTGATTTCTTCTGTGAAGCAAGTCATTAAATGGGGACGAGAAACAAAGACAGTGGAGTTTGAAACAAGCAAGGTAATAAACACAGTAGGATTACTGGCAGTGCTGATAGCGTAGGTGGCGATTATGAGTTGACACTGGTACAAACCTACCAGAAATAGGACCTCCAGCTGCCTGGTTGAAGCAAGTGTTGGGTCCATCCAGGGTTGTTTTGCCAGGCTGACACAATACATGACCTAGTATACATGACCTAAAATTATTTACATCTATTAAAGTCTAGTCAGCCAAAGACCACCAGGTTAAAGCCTGCAGTCTGACAAAATGTTATTGACTTGTAAGCAAGGGAGGAAACTCCAGGGAAAACACGAATGGCATGCTACACAAGAGGAAGGAGGGCACCCACTTTGGTAAAATTTGGATTCCTGCTGAAGGAATCTGAGGAGACTCTAAGGGAAGAGATACCTGTTCTGAGTTGGATGCTGCTTCTGAAGCAAGATTAGAAGCAGGAATTGACTAGGGATTGGTGTGGTTATGAGGTGACGGCTGTCTAGTAATTGGGTATCCCCAGTAATAGATGGGTGGGATAGCAAAGCAGGTCTGAAGACAACAAAGCAGTAGTCCTACAAAGGGGTCATGATGGTAGTTCATAATTGCATGGCTTTGGGAAAAATGTGTCCTGTTAACTTTCTAGCTGGCTTTATCTGTGTCTATCCTCCCAACCAGAAAAACAGCAAGGGTACACCTCCCCACCCCCCATGAGAACTGATTTTCAGTCCTTCAGTCCTGAACAGGTTTTTACTCTTTCATACCACGTGTCTTCTCTTGTTAAACATGACTGATTTTTTCTAAACAAATGAGAACTTCCTCCAGATCCATCTGTTCTTCTACAGATAAGACTTAATGAAATACCTAATCATGGAGTTGCCCTTTTCTGACAATTTCCAATCTAGGGTGAACCTCCAGTTTCTTGGACCCTCTCCCAAATTATCCAACCAAAGCACAAATCCTATTATAATGGGTTCTAATACCCTCTTACTGACACACCCCCCAGTTCCCCATATGTGTATTCTCCTTTAGTGCAAAAGTACGAAGCCCAGCCTGTTCAGGTACATGTATATTCCTGGTAGTCTTTGGCTGGAAGGGCACGGACAACATAAAGACAGAAGGTATGAGTTGATGACACAAGTGCCAGATACTGTACAAACCAGTATTTGTACTTTGTTACCAGAACACAGGCCTATGACCTGCACTAGCACCCATGCATTCTTGCTCATTGGAGACTTGTACTATTAATCCTTACAAGAGACTTAGGACCCATGTTTCTGTTGAAGATACGGCCAACAATAGTAGCACAGGGCTGGCTCTTCCTTTCGGGATATACCGTTGCAGTTTTAAAACATATCCACACATTTCCTGATGGCCTCCTATTTGATATGTCTTTAGTGACTCAGAACTAAGACTGTAATGGAAGTTAATGCTGTGTGCAGCTTCCAAATGCAGCTTCTTCCTGAGTCTTCCACAATGCCCCCTCCAAAATCCAGCTGCCATGTTTGTGAAAAGTCCAGGCCACATGGACAGGCCATGTGTAGGTGGGTCTTGCCAAGTGATAGCTTCAAGTCATCTCGGCCCAGTCAGCCATGTGAGTGAAGAAGACTTCAGATGATTACAGCTCCTGGCCATTTGAATCACCTCCAGTCCTTAGTTTTCCCAGCTGAGGCTGCAAACACTGCAGAATAGAAAAAAGCCATGCCCTGTCCAAATCCCTAAACCACAGAACTCATGAGCATAATAAAATGCTTATTGTTTGAAGACATTAAATTTAGGTGGTTATTTAAACAGCCCTAGTAACTGGAACACATAATGATCCTGAGTACAGCAGTGACTGGTGACAATGAGCTAGTGGACAAAGCTGGATAGTTATTCACAAAGCAACCACAAGAAGTTTAAAGTATATTCAGTTTTCATGTACTTGGCCCCTGGTCTAATGAACTCCCTCTTCCCCATACCCCTTCCCCCTCACCCCCAAGATTTACAATGAGCACAGTCTTTGGAGAACTGCAAATTAAAGTAATTATCCACCACATTACAGGAGCCATTTTGAAAAAAAGAATCCTATTACAAGTTCCAAAAACCCCAATTATATATATCCTTCCCTTTTACAATAAGGAATCTAAAGGTTAATGTTTTATATTTAATTTTTCCAACTAGACTTGTTACTGAATTCTTAACACACACTGAATAGGACATCTTCTAGCATAGTTTGATTTCAAACACTTAATTTTATGACAAAGTTGAACAGAAATTCTTTAAAATATCAGGATACCACTCCAAAAACTTAAGAGGAAAACTATTTAAATTTTATTTTCAAAGTCTAACTTTAATCCAGACTGAACAAACAAGCTGAAAAGTGAGAAAGCTAACTGTATTAGCAGACACAGATGTACCAAATGTAAAACAGTGGGTTATTAACAGAACTATTTACATGCATATTTACAAGCAATCCTTTTGTACATAAGTTTTTAGTTAGCTGGAAAAAGGCTTTTGACATTAGGTACAAATATTTTTAAATAGGGCTGAGGTGGTACTGCATTATAGTAAAAGTATTAGAAAAGTGATCCTCAGGGTGTATCAATTATAAAGCAGGTGAAAACTTGAGTGACAAAGATCTAGTAAAATTCTCTAGTAAAAAAGTCAATGCAACTCATGCTACAAAATAAAAATGAAAGCCATATAAATAAAGCAGAATAATGTTCTAGGCTTTTGGGTAATGAAAAGTTGGGGGGTGAGTTGGGGAAGAACAATTCCAATAAATCCTAAGTAAAGAATCCTGGTTGTTTAGTTGGGAGTTTTAAGTTTTGTTTTTTTTGTTTTTTTTAATGACATTTTAAAAGCCCTTGGTATCAAATAGCATCTGGATATGTAAATCAGTTGTTAATGATATATTCTAAGACTTTAGTGCTAAAGATTTTCATGATTGTGATTCATACTTGAAACCCAATTCATTGAGACAACGTAAAACTAAATGAAAGCTATATACTCATCTAAAAAAGGATGCTACATTTTGCAATAATACATATTTCCAGGCTAAGACTTTTTCCCTCAAGAAAAGTAGAATTTAAAGGTTAAGCTTCTAACCAACTAGCAAAATTTACTTTCAACATTTCATTTATTTCAAAATCGATTTTATTGCAGCCAGAACAGTGGAATTAACTGTACATAATAAACTATTATATATATATACACATTTTAAGTTATAGGGAATAAAGTTTATTTTGGCAGATAGTGTTAAACAAAATTAAAGTTGCATACATTAGTAACATAACTCAACATCCTTAATTTGGTATAAGTGTGACACATTTTCCTGTTTTCCTGTGTTCTGCTAAATCACCATAACCTAAACTGCTTTATAAAACTGTTATGTTGAAATTTAGCTTTACTGTTTTCGCTTACGCTCTGATTCCAAACAAAACTTTTCATAAGCTTCTTCTATCTCTGGGTCCATCTCATCATCAATATCATCCAAGTATCTATGAAAGAAGTAAAGATGATTCATAAGTTTAACATTTTTCAATTCAGAAATATCTAAGATGCTAAGCCACACAAAAAAGTATGGTGATATAACTTTCTTAGACTGTTACAGAATGTAAGCACTTTTCAGAATTACATACATATCAGTCCTCAGACAACCAAACGCTTAATCTGAGCAGTTACCTTTCACACTGGATTCTGAGTCTCTTGTGTTTGAAATTAAGCTTCTGTTATACTTTTAGACGTATGATAAAAAAAAATTTATCTCTACACCCCATGTGGGGCTCAAACCCACAACCCCAAGATCAAGAATCCCATGCTCTTCTGACTGAGCAGTCAGGCGCCCGACATGTTAAATTCTTAACCTAACCTAAAAGTGAATTCAAAGTCTCGACATATAAATTTGGGGGCTCAAGATTGATATTATTTTCATAAACTTACCTTAATCACACTATAGTTAGAACATAATTTCAGATATGCCATTCACCTCTAATAATGCAAAGTTTTATGTCTACTTTTTTTTTTTTTTTAAGATATTATTTATTTGATAGAGACAGCACAAGCAAGGAGAGCGGCAGGGAGAGGGAGAAGCAGGCTCCCCACTGAGCAAGGAGCCCAATGCAGGGCTCGATCCCAGAACCCTGGGATCATGACCTCAGCTGAAGGCAACCGACTAAGCCACCCAGGCTCCCCTATTTTATATCTACTTAACATCAGAAATGTTATTCTTGAAATGACAATTTAGTCACATTCCATTTATCTGGAATCACTTTCATAACAAGAAGCTACCTTCGAGATCATCTATCTCAGAATTTTTCCAACTATTAGGTAGTTTAAAATGATGGAAAACAAAGCTTTCCACAGTTAAGTATGGGTAGAAAATTTAAAGAGCCCATTAAGGATTTAATATACATATTCTTACTGAATACCCATAGCCATCTTAAAAAGATAGGTACTACTATCATCTCCATTCTTTTTAAGTAATCTCTACACCTAACATGGGGCTTGAACTCACAACCCTAAGATCAAGAGTCACATGTTCTACTGACTGCACCAGACAGGCACCCATCATCTCCATTTTAGAGATAAAAGAAAAAAAGACTCTGGAAGGAGGTTAAGTAAATAACTCTAAGATTTGGGTTAAATATGTAGCACAGCCAGAATCTGACTCCAAATCTTTTCCCTTTTCTACACTTTTCCTCTACAACATGTTGTCTGTATGTCTCCCCACCCCGCAATAATCCTTTCCACCTACATATGTGACAAAACTATCTTGCCAATCCTACCAACTGCTGATGGGTCTTTCTGTCATTGTTCCTCCGTTTCTAGTACAAGGCCATGTGTTGAAATGGCCATAAGTGTATCAGGGCAAGAGCATGTAATATTTACCAAGCAAAACTTCAGAGGACAATCTGAAATTCAATGCCAAGAACAGCTTGAACTTCCAGTGGTATACCCAGCAGGGCTGAACCTTTTTCTTATTGGGCTTGAGTCCTTACAACCCTATTTTTTTTTTTTTTTAATTAAACTAGTATGTAAAAAAAATATGGTAACATTAGATCTCAAACAGACTTATAAATGTCACTAGATGGGGGAGAGAATAAAAGTGGTTCACTTTTTTAACCTACAACATACATGAGAGATGAGACGTAGGAAAAAATTAAGTCAGTTTTAATTTATTCCCTCTCCTCCACTTAGAATACCTGAGTAACTGGTCCAAATTCACATGAACTGTTAAGAGAGCTGGGACCAAACCTTACAAGCTCTTGGTTCTTCTATAACTCAGTGTAATGCAATCTGATGGTAAGCGAGTAGCAAAAGTTTCTTTTATTACAAAGAATGGCAGGTAGGGATCGAGAGATGTGAATGGGACTATAACTTACACCTTCCCATCAGTCCAAACACTTAATGTAGTTATCAGCATTCTCTTTAATCTTAATTCATCCTTTAAAACAGCTAAGATCTGAGTCTTTTACTATCTGCCAGGAGGTGGTTCTAAGTATGTATGTATTTTCACCTAGTTCTCAAAGGAACTCAAGGAAGGGTCTACTATTTCTACTTTACAGATGGAAAAAACAGGCACAGAATTTGCCTAAGACCTTACAGTATTAGAGCTGAACTGAATCTATTTTACAAAACTATACTTGAGTATACCACTATTTTAGTTTTTCCCCTTCAGATATATATACATTTTCAGAATCAGAGTTTATGTTTTCTAGTATGATTTCCTGAAAATTTTTGGTAAGCCATACATGTATACCATTGCAACACCATCAAATCAAAATGTGCATTCTTCATCTACCTTTTTCTAATCTAAACTCCATCTACAAACTATGGCCACAGAAATATCACAAAGAAAGTTAATAGCTAGGAAGAACTTACGGATCACCAGCCCCTGATAAATCTGTCCCATTTTCTTCATAATCTGGAAAAAAGTCTTCTCTTTCAAGTAACTCTTGATATTTCTCTTGGTAATCTATAAAAAAAATTGAAAAAAAGGTTGACAAAAGTCATAAAATGGCCAGTTATCCTTAAAAATGACTTTTAATATTAGTTTTCATTTAAGTAGAGCCAGTGTTTAAATAGCAGTTGCATATTTAATAGCTTTTACAAAACTTATATTCTAACTGGCTTGCTTTTGCCACCTGCGTGCTCATAAATCTTAACATTCCTCTAATTACATGTTGCAAATCAAGGCCACTGTGGATATACCATAGCCAATGTGTATGCCGCTTATACTCTCTGCTGCTTCTTTCCATAAAACAAAACATATATCTATATAACTTGTTGGGAAAAAACATGTTCTTCCATATTCCTGTTCTTCCTTCCACAAGGAAGGATTTTAATCAAATAGCCTGGCCTCTGTTCCCCTTACTCTTTCCCGAGGAAGTCAAGTGAGCTAGTGGCTAGCAACTAACAGCCACTGGCCCATGTTTCTCAATCAGATTAGCTAACCTAGCAAAGGTTCTGAGCACAGGGGATTTTCTTTTCTTCCCTCAGAGACAGCTGGAAGGTAGCTATCTGATAAATGTTTCAGCTATACGAACTTTCCCTTGGTTGGGTTCTTCCAAGGCAATACGGGTAATTTTATAGCTCTCCATCTGCCAACTGTCTTAGGCAGAGTTACTGAGTATCTTTTAAGATTAGCATATCCATATGGAGTACTTATCTCTGAATAATAAAACAGATCAGTGTGTATTAAAATTAGTTACCTTAAAATTGGTTTCTTATGAACAATAGCTACCTCAAATTTCAACAAGATAATTACATTAGACCGTATTTTCCCCAAGATTGCCAGTCTCTATAAAACTTATTTCAGCTTAAAGGGTTGGTGATATTTTGACATCCAATTTTGGCAATTTGGAGACAATTTTAACTGCAGAACCTTTCTGCAACAAATACTTGGGGTAACAGATAAGACAAACATTCTTTTAAATGCACAGATGAGTTCAGAAAAAAGAAAATCAAGTCCCTTGATGACCAACAAAAAGGGAACTGAAAATCATACATACCTACTCCAGCCAGGAGGCTGGCAGACCACATGCTCTCAGTTAACAAAGGGGCTTGGATTTAAAAACCTACAGAAGTTCAGAAAGCAAGGTCTTGGGCCCATGTGAAACAGAGATGGAATTCATGCCCATGCCCACCTCTACCTACAAAAACCCGGGCCCTTCAAAGGGTGGATATCTCAAAAAAAGGTGGACCAGGAAAAAAAACAAAATGGAAAACACTCTGGTGGCAAAGAGAGCTAGCAAAGAAGCTTGCTGGTCTCTTCCTGGGTTTGAAGGAGAAACAACAGTACTCTGAAGAAACCGGTTCCTCAGAAAATTTGTAATAATGGGCCTAGACCTCAAATTTCTACTACCCACATAAAAAACCCTATGACAAGAAAATAAAAACTTGTTCCAAATCAGTTTTACCCCTGTGGCTCCTTGGCAGGAAAAGATGTTACTACAACCCAAGCCATAAGGAGTTTTCATGAAGAAAAACAAAAAAAAGCAGTTAAAACATGAGAGCAGTCATTAAGGGCCACAATATGTATAACTTCAAATGGTTTAGAAAAGTGTGGACAGAACAAGTGATAAAGCAAATAGAATAAACGTTAACAAAGGGTACATGTGGGTAATGGGTGGATGGGTGTTATTTGTACAATTTTTACTTTTGTAACTTTTCTGTAAGTTTGAAATCCTTTCCAAAAAAAGTTTAAGACCATTAAATATCAGATTGCAATTTAAAAAAAAGATCAAAATAAATTTTATGTGATCCTCAAAAATAACAGCAAGGTTAGAATTAAAAGAACAAAAATGTGAAACAAAAATAAGCATCTTTAGAAATTTCTGTAGACAGGGGCGCCTGGGTGGCTCAGTCGTTAAGTGTCTGCCTTCGGCTCGGGTCATGGTCCCAGGGTCCTGGGATTGAGCCCCACATCGGGCTCCCTGCTCAGCAGGAAGCCTGCTTCTCCCTCTCCCACTCCCCCTGCTTGTGTTCCCTCTCTCGCTGGGTCTCTCTCTGTCAAATAAATAAAATCTTAAAAAAAAAAAAGAAATGGACTTCCTTTAAAAAAAAAAAAAAATTTCTGTAGACAAAAGAACAAATAGGTTGAACAAATGAGACACAGATGAACAAAGAACCAAAATGATTCAAGGTAACTTTGAAGACTAAGAAAATCTGTCTTACCAGCCATAGCAAGATTTAAAGTAAAGTAGTAATTAAGACTGTGGTATTGGTATTAAGACAGACAAAAGATCCACATGCACAGACACAGACTAAGATACAAGTTAGAGAGGATGGACACGGTACACATCAGAGGGACTGCATTTTACTGAGGAGAGAGAATGGGTAACTCAACACCAGTTGCTGAGACAAGAGAACATGGAATATTTAAGTCCTACTATATCTATCACATAAAGATTAGCCAGATGGATTAAAGACCTCAATATGAAAAAGCAACAAAGACTTTTAGAAGAAAATGGAATTTGATGGTAATAAGGAAACCTTAGCCACCGAGAGCAGGAACAAGACAGATACAGTGACATGAAAACTCGAAGCTTCTATAGGATAAGACAAACATAATGGAAAGACAGCATATACTGGGAGAACCTCAGAGTCACTTTCTGGGCTATGTAAGGAATTACAAATCAGTTAAGAAACAAACGATCCAAGACAAGTATGGGCAAAGAACACAAATAGGCAATTCTTAAAAAAAAAAAAAAAAATTCTTAAAAAGAAAACAACTGTCAATAGAAACATGAAAAGAAATTCATTATCACTAGTAAGGAAATGAAAGTTTACAATTTGGTACAATCTAACTGACAACAATAAGGTCTGGTAATAAGTGTTGCCATGGATGAGAAACAGGAATCCTCATGTTCTGCTGGGGGCATATCATGTGGTATAGTCAGACTGGAAAGCTGGTTAGCAACATTTAGTGAAGTAGAAGATGCAGGTAACCTACAATGTAGCAACTGTACTTCTTCACCCTGAAGAACCTCCTGCATGTGCACAAGGACTACTTAAAGAGTACAGCACTCTATAGTAAGGAGTGTGAGCCACCCAACCACCCTCAAGTAGGGACCTATAACCAGTGCTGTACTCTGAGTGCAGTATTATTTGGCATTTAAAACGAACCAGCGTGCTTTTTATATTCTGAGAGTTTCATAATTTAAAGTTGAAAGTTAAGCAGTCCTTCTTTCCACCTCCTCTGAGGAACAGGAGGTGCCTCCTATCCAGAGTAAGCAAATGGGAAAATTCCGAACAATAAGCTGGTTATAATTTTTATCAACTGGGAAAATTTTCTCTTGCTCATACTGCAGTCCCATTTATCACAATTAAAGAAATCTTTCTATAAATGGCCCTTTTCTGGAAGGGGAAGTGTGCCGAGATTTAGATTTTAATTAACTTTGACCTACTGACTATTAATGAAACCCGTAATTCTTAGTATCTGCAAGTATTAACCCATAGTAACAAATGTTGTACTCTATGTAGTGACTAGAACCATCTTTCCCTTCTATTTTAACCACCTAAAGCTTACAGTATAAAAATGAAATATTAGAGAAAATATAAAACAAAAATGGTTGCATTTAATCAAGGGATTCCTCCAAAACCACTGTCAGGATGACAAGATACTATATACAGAGTCAGACTTTCCACTTGAAATGGTTCAAAGCGGTTGTCCCTGTCAAGAATATTCTATAGGAGATAAACATTTACAAACATTTACCCTGTATCTTAGAACAATGTGCCTGCTTCAAACAGTTACCGCTTCGTTCCCGTGAGGGTATGGTTTTCTGTAACTCACTAGCTTACCAAGCAATGGGGGGCAAAGCACTGTGAGACAGCCTACCTGGGTCGGCCGCAGTGAAAGGAACACCGTCAGAGGTATAAAATGTTGGTTCATTCTAGGATGAATCAAAGTGATACAAATATGTAAGCATTTCAGAGTTTATTTTTTAAAGCACATTAATTAACAAAGCATGGCTGAGGTCACTCATCTGCACCTGATAATGCAAGATCACACAAAAAACTAGCTTCCTAATAGCCATTTTCATTTCATTGGGAAAGTCTATGGTTTTCAGATTTCTATTCTATTCTCTCAAGTTCCTGCGGCTGTAACCCTGCTGTCTAGTCTGTCACACTCGTGATGAACTGTTTTGTTGTGCACTGTGATTTAGCGTTGTGTCAGCTTATTTTGAGTTGTGGTTCTCCCCCCACCCCCCACCAATTTTTAAAGAATTTCCATGGCTGGGGTTATAGGAGCATTTCTCCATTGTTGTGTTAGGTTTGGTCATGTCAGGAGCTTCAGGGCATCATTGGCCTGGTGATCACTTTTATTTTAATTTACTACAACATGCAAAGTAAAAGTGTGAGATGCAGGCCTTTGGTTATAATTTCTCTGGAAAAACTTCCCACAATCCCACACTCAACTGAGTCCAAGCCTTATTGATTTCCCTTGCCACTGGATGGATCTTTCTCTAGTCCACGCTTTCCTTAGAGGATTCCATGTTTCTTCCCTATTTACCTGGCCTGCTGGTTGCCATGTGACCCTACGCCAATGAAAAGAGTTACTGGCATTAAATTCTGAGAATACCTTTTTTTTTTTTTTTTTAAGAATACCTTTATGTACCTCATCTAGAAATTTCCAAAATTGGATCCAAACAATAAACAAAACTTAAAATGTAAACGCTGGCATACCATAAAATAATTAGGATCATTTTCAGGTGTTGCTTCTCTGTACGTTGAAGTTGCGTGGACTCTACCCCAGTTACTTGACCGGAGTTCAACAAGCTTCAACAGCATCTGTTTCACATCTCTGCAGACAAGTTGAAAAGGAGTTAAGGGTATCCACCAAAGTGTTGTTAGGCTCTAGAATACCACAGACTCCTAAAACCATGTTTCATAAATTTAACATGTACATCTAAGTGCTTTGATTTTTTAGGCATTTCCTATATTGACATAACATTTTTTTTTTTTAAGATTTTATTTATTTCTTTATTTTGAGAGAGAGAGAGAGAGAGAGAAACAGCATGAGAGGGGAGAGGGTCAGAGGGAGAAGCAGGCTCCCCGCCGAGCCGGGAGCCCGATGTGGGACTCGATCCCAGGACTCCGGGACCATGACCTGAGCCGAAGGCAGTCGCTTAACCAACTGAGCCACCCAGGCGCCCTGACTTTTTTTTTTTTAAGCAGCCTTGAAAGTTGTTCCATCTGGGGCGCCTGGATGGCTCGGTCGGTTAAGTGTCTGCCTTTGGCTCAGGTCACGATCCCAGGGCTCCAGGATCAAGCCCCACATCGGGCACCCTGTTCAGCAGGGAGCCTGCTTTTCCCCTCTTCTCCCTGCCTGTGCTCTCTCTCTCTCAAAATCTTAAAAAAAAAAAAGTTATTCCATCTAACTGTGACTATATGGTTCTTAAAGGCAGTGCCTATCCCATATTTTTACCTCCAACTGGACTTAAAATTGTACCTCACCCAAGTATTTACTGAACAGTTTAAAGTCTGAATCATTTTACTTTTCAACGGACTCCTATCTCACCACAGGAAAATCTTAACTTTTTCAATTTATAAACACAACTGAACAAAAAAAGCCAGGTGAGCAGAAGCCATAACTAAAATATTATACCTTTAAAGGAAATATTTAAATATTTAGGTCTGTAAGATTTCAATTCTTTTGATGATAGCATACATCACAGGTTAAAAAACAAGCCCCACAGAAAAAGAAATTGAGATCCACTGGCTAGCTACCCACCTGCTGCAATTTGCATCTAGGACAACATTCTCAATTCTCTGAATGATTTCTTCCATATCAGTCTTTCCTTTCTCCTTCCAGGCATCTTCCAAAACTGACCCTGTCAACTAAAAAAGCAGGTTATCAGTAAAATAAGGGATTCAATAAAGTACAGAAATTCTTAAAAAAAAAAAAAAAAGTATTCATAGCAATTCAAGCATTCTCTAAAGAAAATGAATTTGGTAAGTTAAATACTCCCAATTATTCTCCACCATCTAACAGTCAGGAATCTCTATTTTTCCTGATTGAGAGAAATTAAAGCAGAACCTGAATCACAGGTTTTATGTATCAATGACTATAGGGTATATTCCCCATGTAAGTTAGGCTATAAAATTTTAATCAACCTTTCGCTTTTTGAAATATACAAGTATAGAAGCTCTGAATTTAAAAAAAATAAAAAATACAAACTTCAGGGGGGGGAAAAAAAAGAGGTAAGGATATAAACCGGTAATTCATAGGAAAAAAATGGCTAACAAATGTGAAGAAATGCTTAAATTCACTAGTGATCAGGAAAATGCAAAACAAGATTTTTGTTTTTACTCATTAGCCATGACAAAACAAACCAGGATTGATTATATCCATCACTGGTAAGAATATGGGGAAAGCAGTATACTCATTCACTGTTGGTAGGACAACAACCAAACCACACACTGTCGTTTAGAAGGGAAATTTGACATTACTTCTCAAAATAAAGTATACTACGCTCACTGACCCACCAAATCTATGTGTAGGAATCGAACCTACATGAACAACTGCACATATAGAAACGAAGTTACTGCAGAAAGAGGTAAATCTTTTGTGCCAAAGATCTAAGATATTGTTAGATTAAAAGAGCAAGCCAAAAAGAGATTTTTTTGAGGGCACATATACATACATGGGAAAGGAAATTTAGAGATGGGGGTGAAGGACTTCCATTTTTTGCTTCTAAATTTGGATTCTCATATTTAAAAAAATCAGTACAGGGTAGCACGGGTGGCTCAGTTGGTTAAGAGTCCGAGTCTTGATTTCGGCTCGGGCCATGATCTCAGGGTCGTTGAGATTGAGGCCCATGTCAGGCTCTGTGCTCAGTGCGGAGTCTGCGTGTCCCTCTCCCTCTGCCCCCCGCCCCCAAATCCTGCTCATGCACTCTCTCTCTCCCCCCCAAAAAATCTTAAAATCAGCACATACTGCTTTTCTAATATTTAAATTCAAGAGCAAAGCAAAATGTCAATATTTAACTTAAAGAAAAAAATTTAATCTTGAATTCACTCAATACTATACATACTTTCCTTCCTCTAAATCATATACGAATGGGGTAGAAAGACGAATTTTAAGACAAACATAAGTAAAACCTACCTTCAGTAATTTTACTGCACAAATTAAGTTGTCATCCATAGGATTAGAAAAGAGAGCATTCAGCAACTCCCGAAGACCAACCTGAAGAATATCTGCTCTTGTAACCTGTCCATTTGTTCCCTTGATCTTTTGGGACAGAAGAAAATGAAAAGCAACCATGCCAAAATATTACAACAGATAAATAAATGGTCTAACATCTTGGCAAAATAAGTGTTTTAAGTTAAACAATACAAAAATCAGAAATGCTCTTGTATCTTCACAAAATTATACTATTTTACATGTATATAGGACCTCTAATACAACTAGTAAACTACAGGTAAAATTTTCCATTTATCACACATAACATATGGTCAGGATAACCTAAGCCTCCTTTATAAATTACTGCTTCATAAAGCATTCTCTGGTCTATTAAGCTACCACCATTTTTGGAACATGCAGCATTTTATTATTCTTTTTTATACTATTTAAAAATACTGTTTTGCATCAGAATCGTCTAAGTATCGTAGCTCTCCAGCCAGAAGAGCTGCAGTCTCAGGAGTCACACCTCATCTGTACACCCCCCACAGACATGGCATTATTACGTCCACATAGGAAACAACTGCATTCTTAGAATGACTCTTCATTTACAGCACATTTTAGGTGAATGCTCTTATTTTGGCTTATATAAAAATTAAACTGAAAGATTAATGCATGAAATTTTTAAAAAATTAAGTCCATCCAGGGACACCTGGCTGGTTCAGTTGGCATAGCATGTGACTCTTGATCTCAGGGTTGGGAGTTCAAGCTCCATGTTGGGCATGGTGCCTACTTAAAAAAATAAAATAAAATAAAATCCCAATGCAAAAAAAAAATAATAATAATAAGTCCATCTGTGGTAAAATGGGGTAGTAAATTAGGCACTAGATTGGACAGACCTTTTAGATGCACTGAGATGCACATTTGATGGTGGATCTCATGGGTCTTTTCAGTGGTGTTTACGATTAAGTTTTCAAGTCAAAGTTAAAGGAGGTATAACCTATCTCTGGGATTAACTAGTCCAAGAAAAAAAAAAGCAAATCCATTACAAAGTAATATTCAGCACTAGATATTCTAGTGTCTCCCCCCCGCACCGCCCCACCCTTTCAACTCAAAGCTTTGTGTTCTGCAGAGTACGCTGCTTTTGAGCCACCATCTGAAAGTCAATATACGAAATGTGTGAATTCAAAAAAGGTATTATCTGTATTTCGAGAGCTTACACTGCATGGAAACCATGGCTTTCCAAAAGTACACAGACTTTAAAATTCCCAGTAACCACTTCCCAACAGCCTCCCCGCAAACAGAAGAAACAAACATTATGGACGTTCCATTAGAACGCAGGCACTAGCGTGAGCAGCCCCTAAAGCACTGTTTCTCTCTCCCTTCACCTGGTTTTATTTCACCCTTAATGCTGTCCAAGGATAATGTGAATACAAATTCCTTATCATGATCAGTTTACGTTCCCAGGCTTTGTCAGTACTTAAGAAAATTCCTCCTCACCTCCAGGTTAAGATAGAGCTCCCCCAGGAAGAGAACAAATGCGTGGAATCGTTTCCGAGTCACTTCGTCACCTTTTGCAGCTTGATCTTTAACTTCATATTCAGTCCGACATCTAATGAAGATACACCTTTTATAATTGCACACTGCTTTGTTTTGTGAACAAACAGGATGACCAGCTGTCGGGTTCGCAGTCCGCAAGCAATACAGAGACAAGTACCATGCACCAATGCCCTGACTTTCTGGAGTAAAAAATGTTCCTGTCTATTGTAGAGACCAGAACAGGCATCATCTTTTTATACTAAGATTCCTAGTTGTAAGAAACTAACGGGTTTATTTTCAACTACTCTTATCAGATCAAGTTTGTAATCTGTTTAAGCAACATAGGTTTCATGAGGTTCATTGCATACTGGCGCGAAAAAGAAAGAAAATGCCTCACCTTTGTTTTATTGGCTTTTTGTCAAGAAAGCAATGTTTTGTATTTTTTTTTAAAGCATTGTTTTAACTCAAATTGTCTCTGTAAAATGTTCTATTCTGAATATATGAACTTTGAAACATATCTTTAAATATATATATATATATATATATAGATGGTCTCCAACTAAGCTGAAAATAAAATGAACTCTTATTAAGCCCATTATCCTTAATTTCCATTATACAAATCAGAGAAAAGAAGGGAAAGGTCCCCAAATGAAATTCACATAGAAACAGAAAGCAATTAGTTTGGTCTCAATGTCCCAGAGACCAAAGGAGTCATATAACTTAGTTTCCCTTGCTTTATTTTCCCCCGACTTGGCCCATCTACCATCCTATAAAGTATCTAAAACCATTACCATAAACCTGTCATTGCCCATTTCAGTGAATTATGGTGTCAGCTGTTATTAAAAAGGATTTTTTAAGGGGCGCCTGGGTGGCTCAGTAGTTAAGCGTCTGCCTTCGGCTCAGGTCATGATCCCGGGGTCCTGGGATCAAGCCCCATATATTGGGCTCCCTGCTCAGCGGGAAGCCTGCTTCCTCCTCTCCCACTCCCCTTGCTTGGGTTCCTGCTCTTGCTATCTGTCAAATAAATAAAATCTTTAAAAAAAAAAAAAAAGGATTTTTTAAATGTACTTTAAATGTTTACATTCTTGGCGTTAAATATTTATCTTTATTGATAATGTGGTGAAAAAACTCAAGGAAAGTCATGTGTTTTGTAAAGCTGATTTTTGACAGTTCTGTTAAAGACAAAAGGAGGGATTTATGGAGACTGAATGGATTCCAAGTATGAGGGACCAGTTTAGCTTCGCTTTGTAAAAAAAAAAAAAAAAAAAAAAAAAAAGTAAATTTTTTAAGGAAAAAAGAAGTCACTGCTTACCAAGAATTTACCTTGGGTCAATCTGTGAATCATCCATAAACCCAGGATAATTTATCATGTCTATGTGGCCTATAGCTTACAAGCTATTTTAAATGAGCAATATTTTCATTTGAATCAGATATAGTAAGTTATTTGTTACCGTCTAAACATTTTTTTTTTTTTTTTTTTTTAAGATTTGAGAGAGAGAGAGCGCACACATGTGTGAGAGCTCAAGCACAAGCAGGGGGAGCGCAAGGCAGAGGAAGAAGCAGGCTCCCAGCTGAGCAAGGAGCCTGATGAGGGACTCGATCCCAGGACCCCCAGATCATGAACCGACCCAAAAGCAGATGCTTAACCGACTGAGCTACCCAGGCATCCCTAAACATTAATTCCTCATCAGAAAAAAAAAGTTGGGATATCTATAAATGAAACACTCTGGCTAATAGAAAGGAAATTAATTAACGCCCGTTTAGTTATCCAAGCACCTTATTGGCTACTCTCCCTTCACGACTTTATCGGTAGTTTTGATGAAATGACCTTTTTGTTTTATAAGTACAATGATTATTAGATTATACGTTAAGATATGTTCATTCAAGTGCAAAAGTAAATCCCTACCCCTGTATGTCATTAATTATCTAGATGAGAGGAACCTATACCTCTAAACTAACCCTTTTTAAATTAAAGATTTTTCAATTAGAAAGGCAATACGTGCTTATTTCAGAAAGGTTAAAAAAACAGAAAAATATAAAAAACAAAGTCATAAAACCCAGAGATAACTGCTGTAAAGTAACTTTTCAAACTACATATATATTTAAGTTAATAGAATTATGCCCTGCTTTTTATTTGTTCAAGGACTAGCACTTCCATTATTATCTTTGACAGTATGATAATATTATGGGAGCGCAGATGGGGTAGAGTCAGAAGAGACCTGGAAGAGTAGTTTTCAACCACGGCTAAAATTCAATCACTTGGGGAGGTTTTAAAAAAACCGAGGCTCCACCTCAGTCCAATTACATCAGAATTCCCAGGAATGAGGACAGGGTCTCAGAGCCCTATTTTAAGTCTCTAGAGTGACTTTAAGGCACAGCCAGAGGTGAGCAGCTCAAGGGAAAAGCAGCCAGCCTTTATGCCATGCTACCTCCCAGAAGTACCCACTTTCACACCTTTCTAGGAGCTATACATCTAGATAAGGTTAAATAGCTTTTTAGAACTTTGTCATTTATATTTTTCCAAGTTTTACCTATTCAAAGGCATTCCAAATATTTCTATTAAAATACTGGTCTTCTGGGGCGCCTGGGTGGCTCAGTCGTTAAGCATCTGCCTTCGGCTCAGGTCATGATCCTAAGGTCATGGGATCAAGCCCTGTGTTGGGCTCCCTGCTCAGCAGTGGAGTCGGCTTCTCCCTCTCCCCCTGCTCATGTGTGTGTGCGCAAATGCTCTCTCTCAAATAAAATCTTTAAAAGTAAAAAAAAAAATTAAAAACTGGTCTTTTTAAAGGCTCCTGGGTTGGGGGCGCCTGAGTGGCTCAGTCGTTAAGCGTCTGCCTTCGGCTCAGGTCATGGTCCCGGGGTCCTGGGATCGAGCCCCGTATCAGGCTCCCTGCTCCGCGGGAAGCCTGCTCTCCCTCTCCCACTCACCCTGCTTGTGTTCCCTCTCTCGCTGTGTCTCTCCCTGTCAAATAAATAAATAAAATCTTTAAAAAATAAAAAATAAAAAATAAAGGCTCCTGGGTGGCTCAGATGGTTAAGTGTCTGCCTTTAGCTCAGGTCACAATCCCAGGGTCCTGGGATTGAGCCCCGTGCTGGGCTCCCTGCTCAGGGGGAGGCCTGCTTCTCCCTCTCCCTCTGCCCCGCCCCCTGCTCATGCCTTCTCCCCCCCCCCATAAACAAAGAGAATCTTAAAAAAACAAACAAACAAACAAACAAACAAAAACTGGTCTTTTTCTTACTCATTCCTAAGAGGTCCCTCTTTTCATATTAGAGCTCATTGCCATGTGTTATACATTTCCCTATTTTTTCTTCATATAAATTTATGACCCCTCCCAATATTATAATCTATATGTAATTAGGTTTAATCTCTTATTTTAGGATTTGTGGATATCATGTCTTGCTTAAAAGGGCTTTAGCAACCTAAGATTTAACTGTCAATTTCTCTTAGTATTTAGTGTTGCACTTTTAAGTTTTTTACAGATTTGAAATATATTTTGGTGTAAAGAGACAGGAACCCATCTTTGTTTTCTCCCCCAACGAATGGCTAGCCAGTTGTCAGCAGCACTATTTACCCTTTACATACATATTTGGAGTATCTCCATCAAAAGCTTAATTTTCAAGTGTCTCTGGAGTCTACTTTTGGGATCTTTATTCTGTTCCAGTGCAGTTTAACCACATGATGGAATACTTTGCAACCACTGAAAGTATCTTTAAAGAATTAATGGACCAACTACAATAAACTCGAAGGCAACCTTGTTATTGAATAAAACAACTCCCATAAGAAAATTAGTTTCCCTAAATTAGCTTTTGAATTCAAGGTCATGTCGAAAATAATACCAAAAAGATTCATGAAATTTCACACACTGATTCTAAAGTTCATTGGAGAAAAGCAGCATGCAAGAATAGCAAAGGAGATTCTACCCAAAAAATGTGGGGAGGGGTCCAACAGTACTATATTAAAAAATTAGAGCTTTTTAGTAGTATCATAATAAAATAGGAATAGAACAAGTGATGAAAAGAATATAATGAAACTCTAGAATCAAAACCCAAATGTAAGGATGTAGTGTGATAAAGGGAGCAGTTCAACTCAATAAAGAAATGGATCATTCTAAAAAGTGGTATGGGAAAAACTAGTTCAACATGTGGCAATAAATTAGAACCTACCCAAACCAAAAGTACAGATGTAACTAAGAAATATGTAAGTGGGAGATTTTTAAGATCTTGGGAAATGAAAGGCCTTCTAAGCACAAAACCAAAGGCAGAGGGCACCTGGGTGGCTCAGTCGATTAAGCGTCCGCCTTCGGCTCAGCTCACGATCTCAGGGCCCCACATCGGGCTCCCTGCTCAGTGGGGAGCCTGCTTCTCCCTCTCCCTTCCCCTCTGCCACTCCCTCTGCTTGCGCTCTCTCTCAATTGAATAAATAAAAATCTTAAAAAAGAAAAAACCCAAAGGCAGAGATCATTACAGAAAAAAAAGACCGATATGTGGGACTATAAATTTTTAACAGCATATACTAGAATACAAACAATGGTCCACCCTGCCTTCCCCTGCAGCCTTCTATAATGTACAGTCTTTAGAAGAGAGGAATGGTCAAAGTCTAGTAGGTCTAAAAGCAGCTTTCCTTTAACTTCATATATTCACACTGACCTTTGAAGCAGCAACTGACGAAAGTTGCCGCTCTGTGGGCTAATTGTCAGATGATGGGACAGGTAATTACACAGGCGAGCTCCCATGTAAGAGAAATTTGGGATAGATGTGGCCTTTCAAAAAGAAAAAAACTTTTTTAGGACACAAATACATTGTTCTTAATGCAAATACTTAACAGCAACGTTCTAAAGAAGAAAACATTTCCTCCCCTAAAACTGACCACACTCTACAAATGTACAAGTCTTTTTTAGTTGTTAGGCATAAAGAAATTAACTCTCCCTCCCAACTTTACACCAAGATCAAGAACAAAGGAAAAATTCTGAGTTCTCCCCATCATTTACCTGAGGTCACCAGAAAGCAAATAGACAAGACCTCTTTATACTAACCAATTTTTGCATAAGACAGGTGCATGTACCCAGTTGCATAGTGCTAATTATGAAAAGAGTATTTGCCAAACGATTGTTCTGTGGTGTTTTTCAGGGACAGACTGGCACAGACTTTGGCATCTAGCAGTCCAGAGCAAGATTCCCAGGCCTGCACTGAGACCTTGGACATCACTCAACCTCCCTGGGCTTCCATCTGATTCCTAAAAGAAGTGATAAATGGTCCCTGGTACAAGAGATTAACACTTAAAGAATACTCCAAACATACTTGGGGTAAAGCAGAAATAAAGATAAGCTATTCCAAAAACTAAGACCATGAAAAAACACTACATATCAAAGATAGTTTGATATAGCCAAAACAGTACTCAGGAAGTTTTAACTTTAATTGTAGTTTTTAAAGAATAGTAGAAAACACAGTTCACTACCTAATATTAGGTAGCATATTAAAAGGTAAAGGGACCTGACCAAGGTTACAAAGATAGTAGCTCACCATAATCTAGATATAACAAATGGCCTGAGGCCTCTCTGACCCTTTGCTGGGTCTACTTACCAGCTGTGGTAACCTTAGCCAAGTCCCTTAACCTCTGTTAAGATATGTATAAAATAAGGGATAAAAGTAGTATCTTCAACCATGGAGGATTAAACGAGTTAATTACATGTCAGGTGTTACCTAGCATGTAGAAAGTACTTCATAATTACTAGGTCTTTTTATTTCTGATTATTTCCTTGCTTGCAAAGACAACAGACTGGTTTCTCCTGAGATCATTCATGGATGTGTATCTGGTACCACAGAAGACTTGAAATTCAAAAATCATCCTTTTTCCATTATGGGCATTGCCTGTTTTCCTTTAGTTTACTTTTAAAATTATCACGCACAACTTAAAGACAAGAAGTTCTACAAAGCTTGTTATTAAAATTTCATACTTCCCCACTATACCTCAACTTCACTCCCATGGACAACCATTTTCAATTCTTTCAGCTGAAAATCAGGTTTCAACCTCTGCATCTCCATGCTTTGTGATTTCCGTTTGGACATTATTTCTTACTAGTTTCCCTCCATGGACAAGGAATATCCAGCTTTCACCTTGCTTACCCTCACTCCTTTCCACTATGCCAATCTTTCCGCCTACCAACATGGTCATACTATGATTTGATTAGTTTTATGTTTCCTTTTACAGCTGGACCATGTAATATATGGATTTCTACTTTCTTGCACAACTTTGTTTTCCCTAGACTTAAATTTTCTCTACTCTGTTCTTTACTTACATCTCATTGATTTACCCCTAAACTCATAAGTTCCCAAGTTTCTTCTTAATACATTCAAACACAGCAATTATGCTCATCTTACCAGGGAATCTTGCCTGGAGCCTTCTGCCCTACTCCAATGAAGCCCGGCTATTGTCTTGGGATCTCCTTTCACTACCATCTAGATAATCCATTTAGCCATTCCTATAAAATTCTGTTTTCTAGTTTTTACATCTTCATCTCTGGCTTACTTTCCTCTTTTTGGTGGAGTACTTCCCTTCAATAACTTCTCAAGAAGGGTTGTAATAAAACTTCAAACCAGATACTCAGTGCAAAAAGATGTAGAGGGTTTAGTTTTTTGGGGGTTTTTTATTTGTGTTTTTGTTTTGTTTTGGGGGGTTTTGTTTAATATTTTAAAGCTATCCTTTTAGTGTCATTCCATTCTTGTCCTAGAGTCTTTCAGAGATTCCACACAGTAAATCAGGGTGATTTTCAACTTTCCCCACTGGCTTGGAATTCAAATTGTTTTTTTAGATCTGCCCACCTGCTTTCTAGTCTCTAAGACTGGTACTTTAATCTCTTTCCCTCATGTCAGCCCCTACAGGGTCCTGGCTTCTTAAAATCCCCTTCATTTTTGTAGTGGTATTTGGGGAAGAATCAAAGTTGAATATGTATGTTTAATTGCCATTTTTATAACAGGTCTTCTTTTGTTAGTTGCTAGGAGTAAATCCCCCAATGAAATTTAAGAACTGTTGGTGAATCTGTGTATCACTGACACAGAATATTGATAAATAGGGAGTACATATTTGAAGAACTGGCTTTGAGACAATCACAGAAACTAGTTTGTTACATTACAGCCCTTAAGACTAGAACCAGGCAGCCTACGAAGAGCTGAAACTGAAGAGAAGAGAAATCAGAAAAGCACTAACAATTTCTCCATTTTCTTCTCATATTCCTTTGCAATCCATTTAGAGGCCAAAAGTAGGTATCAGGACAAATGGAGCAATTCTATACTCCTAAAACCTCAAGCATGTCCAGAAACCTGAGAGTTGGACAGGCAATACTGGGGTCCAGTAACTATCCAGAACAAGCTGTGAAAGTAGTCAAATGAAACACTAGGTAGGATGAAAATTACCTACTATCATAATCACCCTTCCACATATTCCAAATTCAAGTTGCTCTTTCAGCAATGACTTAAAGAACACTTAAGTTTCTATTTCTATTTATCTCCTACTGTTTTTGGTCAGTTTCAAACAGTGCCCTTAATCTGTCTTCAAAATCCAGTGTTGTCTATCTCCCCCACTGAAAATAGCATTAATGTGTCACAGACCAATACGCTAGGATCAAACTTAAATTTTCTGTGAACAATCTAGACGGACAGACTTATGGAATTAAGATGTAAATCCTCGGAAATTTAAAATAAACATAAATGTTGACTCAAGACAGTGTTTTATGGTCTAGCTTTTTTTTGGGGGGGGGTGCTCCTTTGTGAGGATGAAGGAAGTTCTCCCGTTGATTTTTCTTTTCCTCCCCTACTCCAAAAGTGCTATATAATTTGATACCGAGGAAAACAGAATTGCACTCTTTCTGTGTACTGTTAATTTCAGATCCTGTAAAAACACATACTTACCTAGCCTCCCTCATAAATGTCCAACATTCCTTCCAACTGCCTGTACAGAGCCTTGAATCTCCAGTCTGGCTCTAGCCCCTAGATCCCCAGCTACAGGAATCTCATACAACAGAGACTTAAAAGCTCCCATGAACCATAAAAAGTTAAGAAGCATGGAGGCCAGTGAACATGAACGTGAAGGAGCAACCACCACCCCTGGGCTTCAGGAAGCTATCTGATGATCACCTGCGGCATCAGCCAACCTACCTGTTGATAGATGAGTTCTACAAGTTCTTGCAAAGCATCATCTGTTGTAACCCAGCCATTCAGGGTCTCTGCAAACTGTTCAATTTCAGTTTCAAAACTGCCAGGCTGCTCTGTAAGATGATTCAAAAAATCCTGAACATATTCTGATAGAGTAGGATAATCCTCACAACCATCTTCATAGGATTCCTATAGATGAAAAGTTTTAAAAAAATGTTTTAATCCATGCAACGGGCTAAAATAAACCTGAGGCAGCTTTAAGGTGAGCGGTCTCTAGCACAAATGATTCTTCACATGATAAAATTTATTTTCTTCAATAAAATTAAGCCCACTGAATCATTCTTCCTCGCCCAATGGCCAACGTGTTACATTATAGCAGAAGGATTCCATCTAACTGGGTAGGAAATTGTCTTTTCATTCTGGCAGATTTACAAGACAACCGAGAAAATTTAAACCAATATTTCACTATAATACGGACATCAAAATTTTGATCTATTTATGGGTATAACATCTGAGATCTGCTTCAAAGTGGGAAGGAAGAAGGGGCCAGTGATAATAGAAACAAGAATGGCCACAGGTAGCTAACTGTTGAGGCCATGGGGATTCATTATACCCTTCTCGTACTTTTTTTTTTTTTTTTTAAAGATTTTATTTATTCATTTGAGATACAGAGATAGAGAGAGAGAGAAAGCATGAACAGGGAGAGAGGGAGAGGGAGAAGCGGGCTCCTCGCTGAGCCAGGAGCCCAATGTGGGGCTCGATCCCAGGACCCTGGGATCATGACCCGAGCCGAAGGCAGACGCCTAACCATCTGAGCCACCCAGGCGCCCCCCTTTTCGTACTCTTAAAGGTATTTGAGAATTTCTATATTGGGGAGGAAAAAAAGCTAGTAAGACTTGTCATCTGTTAATCCCCAAAGACAGTGAAATATATATAGTTAAGGGACTATAACATTTCCCCATAGTACATTGTGGCAGACTGCTATATCCAGCCTTCTAGCCAACCTTGACTGGAGTAGTTTCCAGCTAATGTTTTACCACTATCACCTTTGGTAGTTCCCAATCTTTTAATTAATGGCTGGAGGCTGAACAGGGGGAGGACTGCAAAAGGTATCAGATTATCAACCCTATACTTGCAATGCCTGGAATACTAACCAAGCATTCTGAAATTTACTTAACAGTTATGATTTAATAATAACTATATTACTGATGAAAGTTACCCTTTTCCAAAGGAGTCAAATGAGAAACCACACGAAAGAATTATGACCATAATATAGAAGCATTTTATGAAGGGGTTAAGTTCTAAAGCCAGTGAGTGCATAAAGAAAAAATAAAATCACACCCAGTCCAAATTCCCCTTAGGAAAGCTCCATGTTAGATGAATACACAATCTTAGTAGAAAGGCTAATCCAACCAGTTGGTCCTACTATTTTTTCAGCTGACCACCACTTAGAGGCCATGTTATGTAGTTTTTATGTATTTCCAGATATTAAAGTGATACTACTTACCATGACAAACTGCATGTGCTATCACAGGCACTAAGGAAATAGAACCAACTGCAGGAAGAGCGGACTCATGTGCCCGTATCATGCTCACAGCGTTTGCTGAGCGGAACAGGTAAACGGACAGATTAAATGTCTAAGCTCAAAACTGAATCCAAATTAAATGACTCCACTCTAAGGGCGCCTGGCTGGGTCAGCTGGTAGTGCAAGGGACTCTTGATCTCAGGGTCCTGAGTTCGACCCCTACACTGGCTACAGAGATTACTTAAAAATAAAAATTTTTTCTTTTTTTTTTTTAAAAGATTTTATTTATCTATTTGACAGAGAGATAGACAGAAGAGCACAAGCAGAGGGAGTGGCAGAGGGAGAGGGAGAAGCAGTCTCTGCACTGAGGGACTCCAGGATCATGACCTAAGCCGAAGGCAGTCACTCAACCAACTGAGCCACCCAGGCGCCCCTATTTTAGAGTCTTTTAAAAAATTTTTATTTTGGGGGCGCCTGGGTGGCTCAGATGGTTAAGCGTCTGCCTTTGGCTCAGGTCATGATCTCAGGGTCCTGGGATCGAGTCCCGCATTGGGTTCCCTGCTTGGCGGGGAGTCTGCTTCTCCCTCTGACCCTCCCCCCTCTCATGTGCTCTCTCTCATTCTCTCTCTCTCAAATAAATAAATAAAATCTTAAAAAACAAAAAAAAATTAAAAAAAATAAAAGACTCTAAAATAAATTAACATTGACGAAATTCAAATTTATTCATCATAAACATTACAGCTATGTGACAGAGAATTAAATGAGTTAATGCGTAAATGCCCCTGGACCAGTGAAGAGCACACAGTAAGGCATTAAGTCAGCAAATCTTTACATTTCTGAGAAAATACTAAAACATATTCCAATGCCATAGCTGTGTTCTCATACCTAAAGGATCATATCTAAAAGCATCTAAAAATAAAAAGCTATGCTTCTTGGTATGTAGGATGATACTCTGATTAATGAGCTAATAGCCACCAATTGCCTGTAAAATATGGGACAGTCCCTTTAAGAGCTCTGCAAGGCTGCCTCAATCCCAAAAAACTCTGAAGCAAGCATTATTGTTCCCTGTGCACAGATGGAAGAAATGAGCACAGAGCAGTTAAGTCACTTTGGTTATTCATTCAAAACCCTTCACTGAGTGCCTGCTAAGTGCCAAATACTGTTCCAGGTGCTGGGGGTACGGTCTTGGCATGAATAAAGGAAACAAAGTCCCCCTCCAGTGGAGCTTATCTTCCATCACAGAAGACATCATTCAGATCTTAGAATATACTATGAAAAAAAAAATGGGCTGAAACTAATGTAACACTGTATATTAACTATACTGGAATTAAAATTTTTAAAAATAAGAACAGAGGGACGCCTGGGTGGCTTAGTTAAGCGTCTGCCTTCAGCTCAGGTCATGATCTAAGGGTCTTGGGATCGAGCCCTACATTGGGCTTTCTGCTCAGCAGCAGAGTCCACTTCTCTCTCTGATCTCTCCCTGTGATCTCTCTCGCTTTCTGTCAAATAACTAAAATCTTAAAAAAAAAAAAAAAGGAAAAAATGGGAAGAATTCTGAAGAATTAACATCTAATCTGAGAAAAAAGAAAAAAATAAAACCAAAAAACCCAGTCCTACAAATACCTAAGGAGAGAGAGTCTATATATAGTAGGCTCAAGAAGCACGTAGGCCCCAAGGATAGGTGCTTACCTGACACCTTTGAGAAAGAAAAGCCAGAACACAGAAACTGAAGATGGGGCAATAGTTAACATTATCAATGAAGCAGATGGGGAAACTGTGTAGGGTCTTGGGGACAACAGGGAGACTGCCTCAAAAGCCAGTGGAAAAACCATCGGGCAAAGGCATAGAAGCTGGGGTATGAACAAGGAAGGACCATGTACCAACTTAAGTAATTTGTAAAGTCACACAGCTAGTTAGAAGAACTGAGCACAGAACAAACCCTGTACTTCTAACCTCTATGCTAAACTCCAAGTAACTGACAAAAGGCTTATAACCCAACCTTGACATATGTACGAGAAAAATCCATCTAACAATCTATCAACAAAGAACTGGTTAAATATACCAACTTATATCCACATAATGGATCATATAGTCACCTGACAAGATATATTTATATCAATACAGAAATCACCAATATGTTAAAATGAAAAGAACACAGAACCATTATTCTAGTACAGTTTAATTTTAAGAGATTTATAGACTATGAAAAGCTCTGGAAAGATAGACAAGGGATAAACAGTAGTTAGCCCTGGAGTAAATAAATGCTCATATTATGAATAATGACCATTTTTTATAAAATTGTGAAACCAGTTAAGCATTATAAATGTATACATTAAATAGTTTAATATTAGCCAGGTACATATGTGAGTTTCACAATTAAAAATTAGTTTTTGATATATAGTTTTACAGACTTGTAGTGTCCCTATTAAGAGAAAAGAAGGAACCCTACAGGTCCCAACTGAAGGTATTAATGCCTGATTTCTATCAAATGTCATCCACTGTGGCAAAAATGCAGTCTGGAACACTGATTTGTAGTCTTTTCAATAAGACCAATTCTCTTGTAAGAAAATTTGAAGTCTGGGGGTGCCTAGGTGGCTCAGTTGGTTAGGCATGAGACTCTTGATTTTGGCTCAGGTCATTATCTCAGGCTTGTGAGGTAGAGCCCCGTGCTGGGCTCCCTGCTCAGCGGGGAATCTGCTGGAAATTGTCTCTCTCCCTCTGCTCCTCCCTCCGCTCGCATGTGCACATGTGTGCACGCTCTCTAAAATAAATCTTTAAAAAGAAAATCTGAAGTCTGAAAGTAAAAAAGGAAAGCAGAGCTGCTCTAATTGTAAGCATTACAGGGGACTGATCAAGGTGGTGCCTGGCTGGGTCAGTGGAGCAGGTGACTCAATCTCAGGGTCGTGAGTTCAAGCCCTAGGTTGGGTGTAGAGATAACTAAAAATAAACAACGACAGGGAACTGATCAGAGCCTGTTGTTTCAAGCAAAAAAGGAAGCACAGCATACTGTGGACAGACGAGGACTCTAACATGTTTGAGTTATTTCTCTAGTACCAGATTTTTTAGAGTACAAATTTTGTCAGTCTTCAAAGTGGAGTTAGATGGCCTGCAAGCTGAGGAATATTTAAAGTTTTATGTATTTTTCTTAGAATTCTGACAAGATATTAGGGAGGGACATCAGATAGAAAACATACTTTTCATGGAAGATACTCTGAATGCGTTGCTAGAGATCTAAAGCAGCAGGAATAAAAGGAAACTAATCTGACACTTAGATGGTGGAATAATCAAGACTACTTTAGTTAACTGGATTGAAGGGGGCAAGAGTGTGAAAGAAATGTGAGTCAACACACCGTTTTTTTAGCCTGAGTAGCTAGTTAGAATATAAAAAAAAAGTTTGCAGAAGATAAATTCTTTTTTATACTTGAGTTTCAATGGGAGATCCTCATGAACAAGTCAAAACAAATGGAAACACAAGCCAGGAGCTCAGAGGGAGAATCAGATTTCAGGTATCAGTAGACAGGCAATGGTCAGATTCTAGGTGATAGGATCACCAAGGCAGGTAATAAAATGGAAAAAAGAGAACCTCAGGGACTACAATCTGAGAGAAGGAATGATCTGCAAGTTGCAAGGATGAAGAACCGCCACAGTGCCCAAAGGAAAAAGGAGAGGTGCTCATAGAAGAAGCAAATGCTACAGAATAATTTTACACGTTGAAACCTGAAAGAACAATGGTTGCAGTCCTGGAAGTGAAAGACTATGCACAGAGAGGAAAAAATTAAAATTAGTATCTTAACTATTCAGTTCTTATAAAAAGAAACTTCTAAAAGACTGAAAAGGTACCCTTGGCCCCTAGCACAGGACCTGACACACTGGAACTTGTTACACTGCATAGATCATACTGTGGTCAAAGTCTACTAGGATAGGGATTGAGAGAACAATAGATTTTCAGACCCAAAGAGCACCAGTAAAGGTCACAAAAAGTAGTATCAATTCAATTAGGGGGATCAGTCAGCGGAGGTTTGAACAGTGAGAAGTAAATACTAACCGTGAATACTTTTACATTTTGGAGAACATCACTATTGAAAGGCAGAACACAAACAGGCAGTAACTTGAGGGGAATGTTCTTAGAAAAAAGCTGGGAGAGACGGGGGGGGGGGGGAGAGAGAGAGAGAGAGAGTGTGTGTGTGAGTGTGTGTGGTGGGGGGATTTTGGTCTCTTAATAAATGCCTTTTTTTTTTTTAAAAGATTTTATTTGTTCATTTGACAGAGAGAGAGCACAAGCAGGGGGAGCAGCAGAGGGAGAAGCAGGCTCCCCACAGAGCAGGGAGCCCAATATAGGGCTCGATCCCAGGACTCTGGGATCATGACCCGGGCTGAAGGCAGACACTTAACCAACCGAGCCACCCAGGCGCCCCTTAATAAATGCTTTATGAATTCCTATGGAGAATTTTTGGTTCTTGTTGGTGAGCTGTGATTAAATATTCAAGATGTAATGGTTTATCATCAGAGAAGAAGCAATGGGCAGGAGTAGATAGATACAGCAACTCCCTGGTAAGAAGGCACGGAAAGCAAGAAATTCTAGCAGTGGGATTACAGGAAGGACTCTAAGATAAAAGGGTTCAGAATTTTGGAAGGGTTAAGAAAGCACAACAAAAGACTATCATAAAGGCTTTTTAGAAAAAAGCATGAAATCTTGGGGTGCCTGGGTGGCGCAGTTAGTTAAGCAGCCAACCCTTAGTTTCAGCTCGGGTCATCATCTCTAGGTGGTGAGATCGAGCCCTGTGTTGAGCTCTGCCCTCAGTGCGGAGTCTGCTTGGGACTCTCTCTCCCTCTCCCTTTGCCCCTCCACCCCGTACTCCTTCTCACTCGCTCTCAAACCTTAAAAAAAAAAAAAAGCATGAACTCTTGTGAAGAGATCCAACTCAAAGATACCCAGATTTTCTTATAAATATAAAAGCAGACTCAAGGCATTTCTGTCCATTTTGTTCACTGCTGTATTTCCAGTGGTAATTGTCCAACTTCCTGTTGAATGAGTGAGTGAATATAGCTAACTTTGGATTATGGCTACTACAAAGAGAAGTCTCCCTCACAACAAGACCTTATCCTAAGAGTCAAGGGAAAAACGAGGATATTGCTATTCTGTGACTAAGTAGACAGAGAAAAATGCTTAGCATTGACAAAGGGTAAAAGGGTAAATGAATAAGACTAGACAGTGCACGAGGGCAGAGGTAGCAAGCTTGAATGACTATAGAATCAAGGTGGAATACAAACAAATGAGACAAGCCAGTGAGCAATTAGAGCTCACACACATTCCATCTAAGGGGGCTGCGTCCATTCAGCTCCAGACAATCTTTGCTCTATTAAAGTTAACAGTCCGGGGGCGCCTGGGTGGCTTAGCTGGTTAAGCATCTGACTTGATTTCAGCTCAGGTCATGATCTCAGGGTGGTGAGACTGAGCCCTGCCTCGGGCTCCATGCTCAGCTCAGAGTGAGCTTGAGATTCTCTCTCCCTCTTCCTGTGTCCCTCCCCTGACTCGGGCTCCCGTTCTTTCTCAGTAAATAAGTAAATAAAGTAATAGTCTGGCACAAACACATATTAGGATTTCAAGAGAAACCAGAAAATTCAGATTTGCAACATCTATTTAAGTGTTGGTAGCTTATTAAAAGGTGCCCCTCCCCCCCCAAAAAAGATACACCTGCAGGCCACACATGAGTCATGGGCTCCCAGTATGCAATCTGCTCTGGCGGACTGAACAAAGAAGCAGCTGATCTAACAGAGGATATCAAGGAATGCCTAACAGAGGACAGTGGCTCAAAGTAAGTGAACATGGCTCAATACACTGCTCTGTAGCCCAGGAGTCACTTGAACTATGTAGAACTATGTAAACTAGTTTAGTACAGACTCGGAAAAAAAAAAATTGCATCCCTCCTATCATAAAATGGCCCAGGTAAATAGGGAGACAAAGAGAAAAGTTTTGTGGCTATTTGAAAGTAAGTACTCTTTACTATTTTATCCAACTACTCACAGCTCTCTAATCATTCCTTTCCTGAGCCAAATACAACTTTTTGGCAAGAACCCAAGCTGTTCTCACTTCTACTTTACATGACTGACAGCCCCTTTCACCCCAAATCAACTGCTCTTCCTGCTTGCCTATACTTTCTCCTTCCCAGCCCCAAAGCTTTTTCCTGGGCAGTCTAAGATGCATGGAGTTTCTGAAACATAAAATACAGCTTTTCCATACCTTTCCTTTCAAAAAATGGAAGGAAAGCACTGGCCCCCAGCCCCAAGAAGTAACAAAGCGGGTGTACCACCGTTAGTTAACAGGTAAATATAAATTAAAACCAAAAGTAGATGCCACACACCTACCAAAATGGCTAAACTTAACAGAAAATTCCAAATGCTGACAAGGAAGCAGAGCAACTGGAAATCACACACTACTCAGAATGTACACTGGAACATCTCTTTGGAAAACTATTTGACAGTCTCTCTTAAAGTTGGCTACCAGGGCACTTTGACTCCATTAGGTGTAGAGATATAGAGATCATTTAAAAGTAAAATCTTTGGGGGAGGAGGGGAGGAGAAGAGTTGGCTACCCTATGTCCTTGTGATTCCACTCCTAGGTATGTACCCAAAACAGAAACAAGGGCAAATAACCATCAAGACATGGATAGACAGACTAGCAGCCCTATTCACAATAGCCTAAAAGTGGAAACTACTCAAGTGTTTATCAAGAGACAAAGCAGAAGAAGAAAAAAAAGACAAATGGGACTGTGGTATAATCACACAGTGGAATGCTAGGAGAGTAAGTCACCTTCAACTATGAGCTACAAGGTGGATTAATTTAGATGTTCAATAAAATTGTGCAAAGATATTCTGTAGGACTCCAATTATATAAACTTTGAAAACAGGCAAAACTTGTTAAGTCAAAAATAGTAATTAACCTAGGAGAGCAGTAATGATTAGAAGGGGTTGGAAGGAGTTTTCGGGATGCAGATGACATTCCTTTTCTTGATTTGGATGCTGGTTGCCTAAATGTTCACTTCGTGAAACTTTGAGCTAACCTTTATGTACACTATTCCGTGTTAAATGTCAATAAAACTAAGAAATTAGGAAACATAAGACTTCTGCTAAAGTATCATCATTTCTTTAACCCTCTAATGGTTCCTGCCCCACTTATATACAATTAATTGCTATGCATTTACCCAGGACACATTCCTTTCTATATATCCCAGTTGTGCTATTTTCTCCCACTGAAGAAAAATGTGATCAATTTTTTTAAGTTCTTATACTGACAAAGATGAATCTGAAAGTTTAAAAGTTCTTCAGAGCTGTGTAAACACTTTATCAAAACCCTTTAGGGCGCCTGGGTGGCTCAGTTGGTTAAGCGACTGCCTTCGGCTCAGGTCATGATCCTGGAGTCCCGGGATCGAGTCCCGCATCGGGCTCCCTGCTCGGCAGGGAGTCTGCTTTGCCCTCTGACCCTATCCCCTCTCATGTGTTCTCTCTCATTCTCTCTCTCTCAAAATAAATAAATAAAATCTTTAAAAAAAAAAAACCCTTTATATTTCTTAACAGTAGTTAATTAGAACCAGAAACACTTCTGTTTTAACAGAGCCCAGATGTGTAACATTCAAAAGCCTACCTCAAATTAGTCTGCAGCAAAACCATGGTTTAATTTACCCTAAATGAATATTCAGCTATCTTGCTAAAATCAAATTTTAAGTCAGCTTTGCCAGGCCATTATTCTATAGATTGTCCAATAAGCCTGAACACAAATTTTAGTTTTATATATTGAAAGCGCCCTTAACCATATCCTGTATTAGCCTAAAAATACTCTAAAGATACTGGGAATACAGCAGTGAATAGAGACAAGGTCTACTCTCAATTTACATTCTGATATTTAAAACATGGTAACTACAAAATATATTCCCGAATCAGTTTTGGTTCCTCATGAGTTCAAAGAATTCATAATAAAAGGTTTTTATGTGTAGTAGAAAGCACCAGCATACTGATAATAAAATACAGTAATAACCACATTATCCCAGTAATATTAACTCAGAATTGTGGTAAAAAGGCCTACTTACTGTATAATTAGAAGAATAACCTGATGGGTAAAATTCAGGAGCATTCGCAGACAGTTTAGACATTAACACAGGAGCTACAACCACCTGGGGTTTAGCCATTGCTGACTCCAAGTTCTGCTGTGGGATATTATCCTGTGAACTAGGTGGAGCTCTCAGGGGCCTCGTTTGTTCTGAGAAAGGAAAAATGAGGTGTTAGACGCATTCCTTCCTTTGTATAGCAACTTACTATCTCCTGAAAAACCAAATGAGAAGGGCAGGCTTTTAAGAGTTAAACGAGAACGGTCACGAATTTTAAGGTTAACGCCAGGATTTTTACAGAGAGCCTGCAAAACGGAACAATAGACTTGCTTTAGCTCATTTGTGGCTATACCTGCCTCCTAAATGAAGGCTTGAGGGCTTTCTTTCCTCTTCTCCTAAGGAGTCGATTACAAAGGTGGTTGCTCGCCTGAGGTCTCCCTTTCCAGGGCTGGGAGGGGGAGGCGATTTTTACTTCCTCCCCGGACGGCCGAACTCGGAGACCGCGCACTGGGCCCCTCCCCCAGCCGGGGCGCACAAAGGATTCCTGCAGCCACCTTCCAAACCCGTTCCCGGCCCGTCCCCACCCCGTTAACAACTGGGCCCCTCGGGGAATGCTTTCGGGGAACGGGGGGGGGCGGGGAACAGCGCGCCGACCTCGGCGCGCGCGGAGGGCCGTGGGGAAGCGTTGGCCCAGGAGGACGGGGTCCCCTAGAGCGGCTCCGTACCTGGGAGCGCCCCGGGCCGGGGAGGCCTCTGGGGCCCGGCGGGGACCTCGCACTGGGCCCCTGGCGGCGGGGCCGTCCTGGGCTGGCGCAGCGGCGGCGGCTGCAGGAAGCCCGGGGCTTTGGGCTGCGGCGGCGGCTGGTGCCGCGGCCGCTCAGCAGGCCCCGCTCCGTTCGGGAAACCGCCGCCCTCAGGCCCGCCCCCTCCGCGGCCCAGGCCCCGGCTCCGGCCCCGACCAGCACCTGGGGCCCGATCGAAACCGTCCGACATGCTCCTCCTCCTCCTCCTCCTCCTCCGCCGGGGGCCGCTGCCGCTGCGCTCGGGAGAGGACGCGGGGGAGGCGCCGCGGGCCGGCTCTCACCGCCGCGCTCACTCGGCCCTCATGGAGGAGGAGGGCGGCGGGCCCCTGCTCGGCTCCTCGACGCTTCGGGCGGAGCGGACGGCAGTCGGAGCACCCGCCGAACCCGCCGCTCCAGAGCGCCCGCCCCCCGCGGCTGCCCTCGGCTTTTCGATTCTCCCCAAAACCCGGCTCCCCCGCCTTCGGCGCGGCGGGGGCGAAGGCGGGTCACAGCGGCCCCCCGCGGCCCGGAGGCCCCGGGCGCGCCCGCCGCGTCTGCTCCCGTTCGCGACCGGCTGGGAGCCGCGGCCCATCAGGCCGCCCGGGAAGCGGCGTCCCGGCCGCCTGACAGCCCTGCTTGCTGCGGGGGCCGGGCGGGGGGGTGCACTTCGTTCCCCACGGCCGGGCCGAGGGCAGAGAGGGGCGCTTACCCCAGGCGGGCCCGACCTACGCGGTGGTTCTCAGGAGAGAAGTGCGAGACTGACGGTTGATGCCAGGAAAATAAAAATACGGGGGGAGGGGGCGTGGAGGCAGCGCCAGGGTTCGCGGACGCGCACCTCCGTGGGCGCGCAGGTGTGTTCAGTGACCCTGCGCCGGCCGCCGGAGGACTGGCGGGAGGACTGGTCCGGAAGGAGGGCTCCGGGAGAAGCTCTGCCACCGGCCTCGTCGGCCACGGCGGAGGGAGGGAGGAACACAGTCAAAATGCAGCCCCCTTTCCCGCCCCTTTTGCAATTCACATCAGGTGTTTATCCCACCTTCTGTGCCCAGGCTTCAGTCTTCTCCCTTTTCTCTTCCCGTCCAGAAAGGTTCTGAAAATGCACTACCTTTCAATGAAATTCCCCTCTTTTTCGTCGCCCACCAGTTCTGTCCAATAAAAATACAGTGCGAACACAAATACAAGCTACTTATGTAATTACAAATTTTCTAGAAGCCACGTTAATGAGTAAAGAAACAGGTGCAATTATTTTTAACGATCTATTTTACTTACCTCAATTTCTCCAAAATGGTAGCATTTCAGCATATAACTAACACAAAAGTATTAATGAGATGCTTTTCCTTTTTTGGTACTAGTCAAAATCCACTGTGTATTTTACACCTTCAGCATGTCTCCGTTGGAATTAGGCACATTTCAAGTGCTCAGTAGGCACATGTGGCTAGTGGCTACCGCATCGCACAACAAAGTTCTTGACGTTATCTATGTGTAAATTATTGTTTTTGTCAGGACTGACAGTGATGAAGCCAAATGAAGGATGAATATAAGTAGTGAGAAGGAGGGAAAAAAATCAATTTCTTTACGGTTATATTGAAACATCCTCACAAACTTCGTTTGTGGGCCTTTATATTAAGCCGGGCTTAATGTTTTCCAATCTTGTCATCTTGAGAATCATTTCAATTAGGAACAAAACTCTTGTTAACAATTTTCTCTTCGTGCTAATAAAAAAAAACATTAACATCTTTACCTAAATGAGTGAGAAGAATGGCCTTAATGAGGGCAATCATAAATAAATGATTCATGCTGTTGATTGTTGACAAAAATAATGAAGTCAGGGAAGGAAGCCAACAAAAAGTACGGTTCCTTGGTATAGAGAAAGAATGTATGAAGCCAGAGCTTGGTTTAGATCCTGGTCTTGATCCTTAATGCCTTCGTGATCCTGGGTAAGCTAGGGATTTAGTTTCTCTGAGCCTCATTTTTCTCATCTTTAAAACAGTAAGTATGTTGTAGTACCCAGCATATATTACAAAGACAAGATTACAGTGTAAAAATTAGATAAGGTGATACTCATCACATTAAAATCCATTCTTTTATATTACTTCTTACCAGGACTTTTCTCTTCAGTAGGAAAGAAAAACGGTATACTCAGACACAGTGAGAGTGAGTTATCCTGATGTTCCACTGAAGTAGGAGCCCTAATCCTGTCCCAGGCTTTTGTTTGCATTCATCACCCTTTTGTTCTCCTTAGAACTTTGATGATGACTAGCACTTTTTTTACACCTGAGACATTCTTATTTGAGAATAAGGCTACTCCGCATCTGTGGTGATATCAGGGTATCTTTATAGCCACCTTTTGTTAGATAAGGTGGTTAATTAAGATGCTATCCTTTGCCTTCTCCCAATTTACTGTTATGTAACTTTAACCCTATTCTTATGAGATGGCAAAGGTGGCCTTAGAACCTGAATGGATTTAGCTTCATTATAATAACACTAGGTAATACTTAGTACGTGCTAGCCACTGTTTCAAGAGCTTTACTTTATCCTTTTATTTAATCCTCACATCCTGTGAGATAAGCATTCCAATTATCCCCATTGGACACCAAAGGTTGCCAAGATATATCCATCTCGGGACTGTTATAGGGCTAAGTGGAGGTGGTAGGTATTGCAAAATGCCAAGAGGCCAGGGGCACCTGTCTGGCTTAGTTGGTAGAGCATGCAACTCTTTTTATTTTTTTTTTAAGAGAGGGAATGGCAGAGAGAAGAGGGGAGAGGGAAAGAGAGAATCTTAAGCAGGCTTGAGACACCCAGGTGCCTCATAGAGCTTGCAACTCTTGATCTTGGGGTTGTGAATTGGAGCCCCATATTGGGGGAAAAGATTCCTTTAAAAAAATGCCAGGAGGTCACACACACACACAAACATAAGTACTATAAAGGACTCTCTGGAGAGAATCATCAAAAAAGCTCCTTCTCTACATTTATGCCTTTCTTATTGATTTATGAGGGTAGGGCTAAATTTGGAGAGTTGGAAAATATGTTATAATATGGGAAAAGGACCCGCTGTAAACCATGGAAAGGAAAGGATTTGTTTCCTTAAACTGGGTTTAAGGGGCGCCTGGGTGGCTCAGTCGTTAAGCGTCTGCCTTCGGCTCAGGTCATGATCCCAGAGTCCTGGGGTCGAGCCCCGCATCGGGCTCCTTGCTCCGTGGGAAGCCTGCTTCTCCCTCTCCCACTCCCCCTGCTTGTGTTCCCCCTCTCGCTGTGTCTCTCTCTGTCAAATAAATAAATAAAATCTTAAAAACAAAAAACAAAAAACTGGGTTTGAGAGATGTTTTCCAGGAAGACTTACCAAGCTGTCTAGTCACTTATGATAGTTGTACCTTGGAAAAACTGTGTCTTGGCACTTAGCATGCTAGATTGTTAATATTTGGTCTATTCTCTATCCTCTGCATTAAACTACTTCTGAAGTCAGAGGACACCTTTTTTTTTAAAGTACCTGTACACCCATTGTGGGTCTTGAACTCACAACCCCAAAATCAAGAGTTGCATGCTCTACCAACTGAGCCAGCTAGGCACCCCAACCAGAGGACACCTTTTCATCTCTACACCCTTAGATCTTAGCCAAGTACTTGGTATACAATAGGCTTTTAATGGTGATAGGAATCACCTGCAATGCTGCTTTTTCCTTAGGTCATTAGTATAGTGATGATAAAAAAAAGACTAGTTTTCTTTTACAGTTTTTGGAAGACTTAAATTTAAAAATGAATATTAAAAAAAGAAGAAAAAATTAAAAAAAGAAGATTGGCTTTCATAAATCTAGCAGAACTTAATGACTTCAAGATCATCATTGGACTGTATGGGAGTAGACAGTGCAGCCTTTCAAGTCCAGGTAAGAGGAGAATGTTTTCATAAATATGAGGGAGAAAATATTTGCAAGCCATATACTGACAAAAGACTTACATTTAGGGGCGCCTGGGTGGCTCAGTTGGTTGAGCGTCTGCCTTCAGCTCAGGTCATGAGCTCAGGGTCCTGGGATCGAACCTCAGCAGGGAGTCTTCCTCTCCCTCTGCCCCTCCTCCCCAACCCCCAGTGATGCTCTCTCTCTCAAATAAATAAATAAAATCTAAAAAAAAAAAAAAAGGCTTGTATCTAGAATATATGAAGAACTCTCAAAACCCAACTGTGAAAGAATAATCCAGTTAAGAAATGGGCAAAATACATGAATAGACATTTCACTGACGAGAATGTACAGATGGCATTTAAGCCCATAGGGGAAAATGTTCAACATCATTAGCTATCAGGTAAATGAAAATTAAAACCCCAATGAGATTTCACTACCTACTTATCACAATGGTTAAAGTAGAAAATAGTGACAACACCAAATGCTTGCAAGAATGTAGAGAAACTAGAAACTGAGTCACTCATACATTGCTGGTGGGAATGTAAAATTGGTATAATCATTCTAGAAACTAGTTCCTGGCAGTTTCCTTAAAAATTATACGTATAACTACTATACAACCCAGAAATTGCACTCCTGGATATTTGTGATGGTTAACTTTATGTGTCAGTTTGACTGGTCCATGGGATGCCCAGATATCTGGTTAAACATTTTTTTCGGGGCATGTCTGTAAGGGTGCTCCCGAAAGAGATTAGCATTCAAACCAGTAGACTGAGTAAACCAGATGGCTCTCCCCAAAGTGTCATCTTATCCACTGAGGGCCTAAAGAAAGCAAAAAAGAGAAGGAAGGGAGAATTCCATCTCTCTGTCTGATTGCTTGGGCTAGGACATTGGTCTTTTCACTTTGGACTGAGACTTGCACCATTGGTGCTCTGGTTTTCAGGCCTTCAGATGTGGACTGTAACAATACCACTAGCTTTCCTGGGTCCCCAGCTTGCAAACAGCAAATCGTGGGTTGTTTCAGCCTTTATAATCATGTGAGACAAATCTGAGGATTGGTTTTGAGTATTACAATGTCATGGAATTTGTGTGCTAGTTGGTTTCTTTTCTATTTCCTTTTTGGAATGGGAATGTCTGTCTTATGCCTGTCCCACCATAGTATTTTGGAAGCACATAACTTAACTGGTTTCATAGCTTCACAGCTGGAGAGGAATTTTGCCTCAGGATGAATGTCTTTGAATTTTGCCTTGAATCTCAGTCATATCTGATTTAATGATATTTATTTATTTATTTACTCCGTGTGAGGACACAGCAAAAAGATGGTCATCTGCAAACCAGGAAGGGGGCTCTCACCAAAACCTGACCATGCTGGCACCTGATCTTGGACTTCCTAGCCTCCAAAACTGTGAGAAATAAATTTGTTCTTTAATCCACACAGTCTGTGGTATTTTGTTAAAGCAGCTCAAACTAAGCATTTTCCCCAGAGAAATGAAGATTTATGTTCACACAAAACCATGTACCCAAATTTTAATCACAGCTTCATTCATACTATTCCCAAACTGGAAACAACCTACATGTTCTTTAATGGAGGAATGGTTAAACTGTGGTGCGTAGAATACTACTCAGCAAGAAGGACAACTTCTGAGACACACAACTTTGACAGCTCTCACAGGAATTATACTGAGTGGGGGGAAAAAGCCAATCTCAAACAGTTATTGTGTGATTAATTTATACAGCCTTGAAATGACAAAATTATAAAGATGGAAAATAGCTTAGTGGTTGCCAGGGATTAAGGAGGGGCTGGGGTTTGGAGGGAAGTAGTGTGGCTACTGAAAGGGTAGATACTATGAGGAATCTTTGTAATGGAACCATTTTGTTCTTGACTGTGGTGGTACTCACGTGAATCTACATATTGATAAAACGGCATAGAACTAAATACATGTACATGTGTGTACACACACAAATGGGTGCATGTAAACTAAGGTAGGCGTATTGTCAATTTCCTGGATGTGATATTGTGTTATAGTTATGTATAGTTATGTAAGATACTACCTTTGGGGGAAACTGGGTAAAGAGTAAACAAGATCTCTCCATAGTCTTTCTTTCTTTCTTTCTTTTTTTTTTTAAGATTTTTTTTACTTATTTGAGAGAGAGAGAGCGAGTACAAGTGGAAGGGGCAGAGGGAGAGGGTGAGAGACTCGTAAGCAGACTCTGTATGGAGCCCAATGTGAGGCTCCATCTCAGACCCTGAGGTCATGACCTGAGCTGAAACCAAGAGTTAGATGCTTAACCGACTATGCCAGCCGTGTGGCCCTCTCCATATTATTTCCTATAACTGCTTGTAAATCTAAATTATCTCTAAATAAAAAGTTTTAAAAACTGAACACATATAAATAAACCTTGTTCCATCTTATTCCATCACTCCCTACACTTTCCTAGCTAGTTCAGTTCACTCCTCCCTGCCCAAATTATCATGGCAACATATATATCATAAATTAGTGGGGACATCATTAAGAGAGAGAAGAATTAGCTGACATGTTTGTTCTCTTGGGTCTCATTTGTATAAATTATCTTCTGCTCCTAAAGTCTTGGGCCTGTAATGAAATATAGTCCCAGTCAGTCAGCACTTGACTCCCATCTGGATCAAGGCACCAATCCATCTTTGAGTCTGAGATAGCCAGGAATGCTACTTGGGATCTCCCCAACATCTGCTATGCTTACTTGTTTAATGTTGATCTCTTAGCTGGACTATAATTCCATGAGGACAGGAATTCATTCGTTCACTTCTTCATTCATTCAGTAAAAAAAAAAAAAAAATTTTTTTTAAGTAGGCTCATGTCCAGTGTGGAGCCCAACACAGGGCTTGATCTCATGACCCTGAGATCAAGACCTGAGCTGAGATCGAGAGTCAGATGCTTTACTGACTGAGCCCCCCAGGTACCCCTCATTTAGTAAATATTTATCACATGTCTACTCTGTACCTGACACTGTTTTAGTGCTGAGGATAAGGAGGGGTGTGAGATTAGTAGCTTGAGGTGTCTGAGACTAGAAGCAGGAAGACCTGTGATGGTTGTAGTAGAAATTGCAGAGGGAAATGATGATGGTGATTAAGGTAGTGGTAGTGGGGTTGGAGAGAAAGGCCAAATTCAAGAAATGTTTCTGAAGAAGTTGACAGATGTATGAAAGTCTTATTAATAAGCCAGGAGAAAGGATGACTCCCAAGATTCTGGCTTTGATCCTTCAGTCTCCAAAAGCGGGCATACCAGAGCGGGGCAAGTTCAGTGAAAGAGGGGACTCTCACTAGCTCCATTTTGGACATTTCATTTGGCATCCAAGTGGAATTGTTTAGAGATAGGTAAATTATGGAGTTAGAGGTCAAAGGAATATTGCCTAGCATTAGATATTTGAGAGCTGAAGCCACAGGAGAAATGAGCTAACTTAGGGAAAATGGATAGAGGCAGAAGAGGAAAGAGAAGCATACATTTAATGGCTGGGTTGAAGAAGAGAGATCTGTGTCCTCTGTTTACGTAGGACTAAAACTGAGAGAAGCCAGTGGAGAGCAGAATGTAAAACAGGGAGGGCCAGGGGCGCCTGGGTGGCTGTCAGTTAAGTGTCTGCCTTCAGCTCAGGTCATGATCTCCGGGTCCTCGGGTCCTGGGATCCAGCCCCATGTCAGGCTTCCTGCTCAGCGGGGAGTCGCCTTCTCTCTCTCTTCCCCTGCCCCTCCCCACTGCTTGTTCTCTCTCTCTCTCAAATAAATAAATAAAATCTTAAAAAAAAAAAAAAGGAAGGCCAAGAGTGTTGTATGTTACAGAGAGGCCAGATAAAATTAGGATTATGAAGAATCTGTAAAAGTGCACCTTCTCTGAGCTTGAGCACTCTACTTACCTTGGCAGGCACGCACTGCCTGAGGCCGCTAACCAGCTGAACAGCAACTGCCTCTGGGAACCAAGTCCACTTTCACCAAGTGATCTTCCAATTACCTATCTAAATTTGCTTTTTGAGAAGAACAGGAACAACAATAATAGCTAATATTTAGCACTTACTGTGTTCTAAGTAAACAGTTTACATGAGTTATCTCATTTTATTATTTTTTTATTTTAATTTTTTTTTTAAAGATTTTATTTATTTATTTGACAGAGGGATAGCAAGAGCAGGAACACAAGCAGGGGGAGTGGGAGAGGGAGAAGCAGGCTTCCTGCCAAGCAGGGAGCCCGATGCGGGGCTCGATCCCAGGACTCTGGGATCATGACCTGAGCCGAAGGCAGACGCTTAACGACTGAGCCACCCAGGCACCCGAGTTATCTCATTTTAATTACCTCATTTCATCTTCCAAACAAAGCTGTGATTACACTAATTACTTCCCTCGTGTTATAGATGAAAACACTGAGATTGAGAGAGCCTAATTAACTTGCCTAAGATCACATAAATAGTGAGCAACCCAGTTCTGTTAAGCCCAGAGTCCATAAGCTGAAACCATACTACACTTTTTCTCCAGAATAAGTGCGTCACAGAGATGCAAACATTCTATTGTATTTGAGTTCTATTTCTCACTGTAAATTAATAAACAGGCATTCTCAGGAAATTTGCAAATGGAATAATATAGATTTGCGAGTGATTTGGGTACAGCAGCTGTAGTATTAGGAAGTATTCACAGTTCTAAACCTGATGGTAAAATAAATGGGGGAGATATGGGAAGTTTGTAAGGCAAGTGTATTAGAGATGTTTTGTCGCCATTATAGTTTCTTTTTATTTTAAAGATGGGAGAAAGATGCATTTGTTAGCTAAAGACAATGAGGGGGAAAAGGAAAACATCAGGGGCAAAGGGGGAAACTGAGAGAATAAAGGACCAGAGGAGGAGGCAGGTCACAAATTCAGAGTATAGGTGGCAGAAATGACTTTGGATGGGGGAAAGCTTTTTCACTAAGAAATGGAAGCAGATGCAGAGAAATTGCAGGAGAGGGAGGATGCTGGAAACTTAAGATGATCTGCATGTTCTCAGTAAAAAGGGAGGAAATGTCTTTATTGTGAGGGTGGGAGACATAAAAAGAGGGAGTTTGAGGAAAGTGGCAACGGTTGCAAATGCTGCTCTGGGAGAGGAAGCTGCTTCGGAAGGGGGCCAGTTCACAGGAGAACTGCTGGGGGCTGCAAAAAGTCCAGCTTAGGTTAGAGACCAGGGATTTGCAGGGGCAACGCTCTGAACAATTTTGTGATTTTCCTCTAGCAACTCTTGACAACCTGATGTAGGAAAGAAATTTCATTAATGTAGTTGAGGCAGGAGAGTAAAGTCAGAAGGGACTGAGGGGCTGCTCATGGCTTAAGCTAGATAGAGAAAGGATTGAAAATGAAAGATAAATGATAGATTGGAAGGAAAAGGGAATCAAGAGTCAGAAAGAAGGGAGTTGGAAAGAAAGAAAGGGGTGGTCAGAGCATGAGATCTGGGTTGAAAATTTTAGAGGAAGATCTTGGTGAATAATTACAACGGGCAACATTCTACTAATTGCACAATTCAACTAATTGAACTGAAGTGCTTGCTGGCTAGCAGCAAGGTAATATAATAGCTAGAAATGCTATTTTCAGGGTCCAAATATGGCATTTGAAAGACAATTAGGAACATCAATGTTTAATGTATAAATATCAAGTAAGAGGTCTTTTGCTACTTATGTGTTCTATTTCCCTCTCTCTCTCTGGCACAGTCTATGTACTGCTCTTTTTGTTGGCACGAGGCCAAAAGCCAGTACATTTGATCTTTGAACAACATGGGTTTGAACTATACAGGCCCACTTATATGCAGATTTTTTTCAATAAATATAATATGGTACTGTAAATATATTTTCCTTATGATTTTCTTAACATTTTCTTTTCTCTAGGTTACTTTATTATAAGAATACAGTATACAATACGTATAATATACAAAGCATATGTTAATTGTTTATGTTATTGGTAAGGCTTCTGGTCAACAGTTGGCTCTTAGTTAAGTTTTGGGGGAGTCAAAAGTTATATGCAGATTTTCAATTACGAGGGGTGGGAGAGGGTCAATGCTCCTAACCCCTACATTTTTCAAGGGTCAACTGAATCTTCTTTCTGTTTCAACTCTTATGGGGCACTCACAATGTTTCTCTAACTCAACAAATATGTGTTGACTGCCTAATGTAGCCAGACAGCTTCATGACCCTGAGTCAAGAGTTGTAACCTCCTGGGTGTCTGGGTGGCTCAGTCGGTAAGCACCTGCCTCTGTCTCAGGTCATGATCTGGGGGTCCTGGGATTGAGTCCCATGTCCAGGCTCCTTGCTCTGTGAGGAATCTGCGTCTCCCTCCCCACCCCCCCGACTCTCATTCACGCTCTCCCCCCACCCTGTCTAAATTAAAAAAAAAAAAAAAGAGTTGCCTCCTCCTCCAACTGAGCCAGCCAGCCACCCCTGCCCATTTCTATTTGGATTTTTAAAAAACTGTTGAGTTTTGGGGCACCTGGGTGGCTCAGTCGTTAAGCGTCTGCCTTCAGCTCAGGTCATGGTCCTGGGGGTCCTGGGATCGAGCCCCGCATTGGGGTCCTGGCTCAGCGGGAAGCCTGCTTCTCTCTCTCCTACTCCCCCTGCTTGTGTTCCCTCTCTCTCTGTGTCTCTCTCTGTCAAATAAATAAATAAAATATTAAAAAAAAAGAACTGTTGAGTTTTGAGAGTTCTTTATATATTCTACATACACACCCTTTGTAGATAAGTGTTTTGCAAATATTTTCTCCCATTCTTTTCTTTTTTTTTTAAAGATTTTATTTATTCGTTTGACAGAGAGTGGGAGAGAGTGAGAGAGAGCACAAGCAGGGGGAGTAGCAGAGGGAGAGGGGGAAGCAGGCTCCCCACTGAGCAAGGAGCCCTATGCAGAGCTTGATCCCAAGACCCCGGGCTGAGCCAAAGGCAGACGCTTAACCCACTGAGCCACCTGGGCACGCCTATTTTCTCCCATTCTGTAGCTTGTTTTTTAATTCTCTTAACCTGAACCTGGTCTTTTGCAGGTTTTCTCATTTTGACGAGATTCAATTTATCAGTTTTTACTTTTATAAATCATGCTATTGGTGTCAAGCCGTGCCCTAGACCCTGAAGATTTTTCTCTTATTTCTTTTAAAAGGTTTTGTGGTTTTGTAACCGAACCAACATGAGTTTGTTCCTTGGTGAGTCAGAAATTGCACCAGGTTGAGTTGTGGCACAAAGAAAACTTTCATTTGTAGCAAATGAGATCATAGGGAATGGCTTCCAAAGCTGTGACTCCCTCAGAGGGTGAATGGGTTCCTTTGGGTTAGGGTTAGGGTGAATATTTAGATAGAGAAGCCTTGCCATCCTGCAGAGAGGAGGGCATAAGGTCATGCCTGCGCCTTCAGGAAACACGCCTATACACACATTGTATGTTATGTAAATGAGGCTGAGGCTCCTCCTGGGGCAGAGATTGTAGTATTATTATTAGGTGAAGGTCACTGTAGGTCATTCCCTAGGTCAGATCGTGGCCCATCTGCACAGGTGTGAGCCAGGTTTAGCTCAAACAGTCTTGGTGGTCTGGGCAGTGGGGAGATTATGTCAGTGCAGTTGCCATCACCAGTTGGGGGGAGGGAGGGGGGTGGTTTCAGGTTTCATGTGCCTGAGTCTAGAGGAAAGCCTGAAAGAAGAGCTTAGGGGAAAACCTAAGACCAAAGTTAGTGGGTACAAACAGGTGGGCAGTAAACACCGGGTCTTGGGGTCTAGCGGGTGACAGTTTTATTTACATTAAAGTCTGTATTCCATTCTGATTTAACTATCGTATAAACTGTGAGATTTAGGTTTAGGTGGAGTGTTTGTTGCCTATGGATGTTCAGGCTCTTCAGCACCATTTCTTGAAAAGGCAAATGTTCCTCCATTGAATTGCTCTTGCATCTTTGCCAGAATTAAACTGGACACACTTCTGAAAATCTATTATGGGCCAGACCCTGGGCTATCTTCTTTACAGTAGTTTTTTCTCCCCTTTACAACCTGCAAAATCGTTATTTAGCATCTGTTCTGTGCCAAACACTGTGCTAGTTTGGAGAACTGAGAGAAGAACAAGCCTGCCTAGAATGCTTTACAGAGGAAGAGACAAGCATGAGCACGTCTGCAAAGAGTAGGGAGAACAGGGAGAGCTTTCTAGACTGAAGAAAAAGCATGTCAAACGGCTAGAGGGTGTAGAACAGCTTTGTACATTTAGGAAGCAGTAAGTATATTATAGCTAGAAGGAGAGGAACAGGAGAGAATTTTCTCGTGTTGAGTTTAGAATACCTGTGGATATCTCATTGGAAATAACCAGTAGGCAATTGCCTACATGGGTCTGGAGCTCAAGAGAGAGATTTGGGCTGGACACTAAGCTTTGGAAGTTGTCATAGTACAGTTGACATTGGACTGCCAGGGGAAAAAAGTATTAGAGTTAAAAGAAAAGAGGGCCAAGGGAACATTTGAAACATTTGCACATTTAAGTGGCAAAAGAACTGAGAATGAATGGTTAAAGAAGTAGGACATTCTACTAGAGTGGTATGTCCACAAGCAGCAAAGGTGAGAAATTCTGGTTTTTGCTTTTCTGTTATGGGTAACATCTAGCATAAAAAAAGATCTACAAAGAGATTATGTTTCACAAGACTGCTTAAAAAAACTGTTTATTTGAGCTAGAGTTTTCATCAAAATGCAATATCTAAAAAGTTAAATATAAACATGTTAACTGCTATTATGGAGTTTTATTCATTTTATTTTATTTTTTTTAAAGATTTTATTTATTTATTTTGAGAGAGAGAATGAGATAGAGAGAGAGAGAGCATGAGAGGGGGGAGGGGCAGAGAGAGGGGCAGACTCCCTGCCGAGCAGGGAGCCCGATGCGGGACTCGATCCCGGGACTCGATCCCGGGACTCCAGGATCATGACCTGAGCCGAAGGCAGTCGCTCAACCAACTGAGCCACCCAGGCGCCCCTATTATGGGGTTTTATAATCAAGTAACTTGAGAGTGGTAACTATATAACAGATAGTTATATATGTTTAAAAACTGAGGGAAAAAGGCAATTAGGTCAAGTCTTTATTAAGAAAGCAAAACAAGGGGTGCCTGGCTGGCTCCATCTGAGGAGTGTAAGACTCTTGATCTTGGGGTTGTGGGTTGGAACTCAACGTTGGGTGTAGAGATTACTACAAAAAAAAAAAAAAGAAAGAAAGAAACTTTGAAAAAAAGCAAAACAAGTATATTAGGAAATTCTTTTAATTATTAATATAAAATAACTTCCACCTGCATTTCCCCCAAATAATTTGGATTTCCACTTTAAATTCAAGAACTGGTAAATCCACATATGTTTTAAAAAAAACAACAAATAACTACTCCTCTTTATATTGTAGTACCCTTACTAACACAGAATGCCCCTGCAGTGGGTTGAAGAGTGTCCCCCGCCCAAATTCATCACCACCCTTATTTGGAAATACAGCCTTTGCAGTTGTAATTAGTTAAGGATCTTGAGATGAAATCATCTTGGATTTTAGGGTGGACCTTAATTTCTCTGACTGGTGTCTTTATATGAGAAAGGACACGAGATTTGGGCACAGAGAGATACACATAGAGGGTGGCAATGTGGTGAGGAGGCAGAGGTTGGGAGTCTTGTGACTGTAAGTCAAGGAACACCAAAGGATTGCTGACAACCAGAAGCTTTCTCCAGAAGGTAGGAGAGAGGTGTGGGGCAATTTCTGTCTCAGAACATCCAGAGGAATCAACTCTGCTGACACCTTGATATCAGACTTCTGGCCTCCAGAACTCTGAATGAATGCATTTCTGCTGTTTTAAGCCACCCAGTTTGTAGCAATTTGTTACCCCTATCTCTCACCATTTTCCTGGGCCCCCAAAGGTATTTATGTTCTAAAAGAAAAAAAAAACATAGATTTTTTTTATCATTGGCACTTACTATATGGGGAGAACAATATCCACAAAAGTCTGCTGAGTTAGTTCTAAACAATTCTTTTTTTTTTTTTAGGATTTTATTTTTATTTCTTTGACAGAGAGACACAGCGAGAGAGGGAACACAAGCAGGGGGAGAGGGAGAGGGAGAAGCAGGCTTCCCGCGGAGCAGGGAGCCCGATTCAGGACTGGATCCCATGACTTTGGGATCATGACCTGAGCTGAAGGCAGACGCTTAACGACTGAGCCACCCAGGCGCCCAGTTCTAAACAATTCTAAATGCAAAGTGGTTTTTTTTTTTTTAATTTTATTTATTTATTTGAGGGAGAGAGAGGGAGAATGAATGGGGGGGGGGGGGAGGGGCGGGGGGGGAAGCAGAATCTCCCCAGAGAGCAGAGAGCACCAGGACCCTGGGGATTACAACCTGAGCCAAAGGCAGACACTTAACCGACTGAACCACCCAGGTGCCCTGCAAACTGGTTTTATTTAAACAAGCTGCTAGTTATTTAGCTTTGTGCTGGCTATTTAATGTCAGTTTTCCTCGATCCTCTCCCAATTAATGTTGAACTTACACTAAGTGTAAGTTCATTTAGTCGGTTAATATTTGTTTCCTAAAATCAACACAATCTTGATTGGTCTGTTGGGAAAAGAGGGCTGAGATTGGGGTTAGTGATGATTGCCTTAAAACCAGTCAAGTGTCTGCATTATTCAAAATCCCTGGAGTCTAAGGAGTCTAAGAATACTTTCTCATTGGAGTTGTTCACTTTGCTAATATTTACTTGTAAAAGGGAAGCTTGAAACCATAAACTACTGATAACTGTTTAACATAATAATCATAATGAAAACACATTTAATTGACCCATCTCTGGCCTGGTTTTAACTGGATGCAGGGTTTTGGTAATGTGTCCTCTTTAGGATTCAAGTGGTTTTTATTTTATTTTATTTTAAGATTTTATTTATTTATTTGACAGAGAGAGAGAGAGAGCACAAGCAGGGGGAGCTGCAGGCAGAGGGGGAGGGAGAAGCAGGCTCCCCACTGAGCAGGGAGCCTGATGTGGGGCTCCATCCCAGGACTCTGGGATCATGACCTGAGCTGAAGGCAGATGCTTAACCAACTGAGCCACACAGGTGCCCCTAGGATTCAGTTTTTGATCGCATATCTTCTCAGGCTCCGTCTACATTTTGATTTTTGGCTATTGGTCACCTCTCTGGGTTGAGGCTCCAAGCAGACCCTAATGGTGTGTTACACTCCTCAAAAGATTTTATCTTTTTTTGTTTCTAATAGATTAGGACTCAATAGTAAATACTATCTTTAAGCATTTGTGGGTACAAAGTCTCCTAAATTTAGAGGGTTTAAATTTGGATGTGTTTAAAATTGGATCTATTCAGGGGTGCCTGACTGGCTCAGTCAGTAGAGTGTGGGACTCTTGATCTCGGGGTTAGGTTTGAGCCCCATGTTGGGTGTAGAGATTACTTAAAAATAAAATCTTAAAAAAAATAAAATTGGATTATCCAAATTTAAATTATTTATTAAATATTTATTATTTAAGTTTTTATTTATTAACTTAAATTAAGTAATTATTAAAGTAACCAAATCATAGACCAATCTGTAATGAAAATTTACATATATGTGAAAGGTATCTTTTTTTTTTTTTAAAGATTTTATTTATTTATTTCACAGAGAGATAGCGAGAGCAGGAACACAAGCAGGGGGATTGGGAGAGGGAGAAGCAGGCTTCCCGCCGAGCAGGGAGCCCGATGTGGGGCTCGATGTGGGGCTCGATGTGGGGCTCGATCCCAGGACCCTGGGATCATGACCTGAGCCGAAGGCAGATGCTTAACGGCTGAGCCACCCAGGCGCCCCTCTTTCTCTCTTTTTAAAAAAGATTTATTGATTTGAGAGAGAGAGAGAGGAGAGAGAGAGAGAGAGCACATGAGTGGGGCAGGGGCAGAGGAAGAAAGAGAATCTCAGGCAGACTCCCTGCTGAGCCCGGAGCAGATGCCAGACTCATTTTCAAGACCCATGAGATCATGACTTGAGCCCAAATCAAGAGTCCTATGCTTAACTGACTGAGCCACCCAAGTGCTGTCCCCCCCACCGCCATCATATTTTCTAAAATACGGAGCTTGTGTCCTTTCCTGTTGGTGAACTCTTTCAGGAGAAGGGCAGTATTTTCCCTTGACATCCTCTGGATGTCAGTGGAAATTCATTAGTTGAATGACCTTTTATGCTGGTTAAACACAAGAGATGGATGTTCTTTTTTTCTTTTTTTTTCTTTTTAATTTATTTGTCAAAGAGAGGGAGAGAGGGAGCAAGCACAAGCAGGGGGAGCTGCAGGCAGAGGGAGAAGCAGGCTCCCCGCTGAGCAGGGACTTGGATGATCTTGACCTAGAGCTGAAGGCAAAGCTTAACCCACTGAGCCATCCAGGAATTCCAGCACAAGAGATGTTCTTAAAGGAAGGGTTTCTCTGAAGTTTCTTTCTTTCTTTCTTTCTTTTTTTTTTTTTTTAAAGATTTTATTTATTTGAGAGAGAGAGAGTGAGAGACAGCATGGGAGGAGAGAGGGTCAGAGGGAGAAGCAGACTTCCTGCTGAGCAGGGATCCAGGGACTCCCGGATCATGACTTGAGCCGAAGGCAGTCACTTAACCAACTGAGCCACCCAGGCACCCACTGAAGTTTCTTTTTAAGGAATATCTGTTTTGCCTATCTTAAATATTTCACTTAAAGTAAAAAGCAGTGATCATGCTGACACTTCATGATGATTGAGCTTTGGGTAAGTGAACCATTTTATATTCCACATTTGATTCTTCCCACTTTTAATCAGAAGACACCTGCAGACTGACAGAGGTATGTGCAAAGGACAAGCAGGTCCTTATGTTTTGGGGTCCTTTAATAGTTTTGCGGCCATCAACCCAGGCCTTGTCAGGCCACTTCATGTCCACCAAGGGCGCCCTCTAGCGCTGGATATTAATACTACCAGCAGCACGCGGCTTTCTCTGGGCCCGCGGTGGGAAGACCAATACGTAGACGTGTGTTAATTTTCGGGCCTTGACATCGTTTCCGAGGAATTTAACTCCACCTCTTCGGGCAGAATGGAAAAACAGCGCCCTCATTCCCGCCCTTCACCACCCCTCGGCCTCCTCCCACTTTCCTTTTGGTCCTCTTCTGTTACAGAAGTTCTGATTTTTCCTAGAGAGCTAGAGGAAAGGTACCAAAAATGGAGTTATATTATCCTTGTATTCGCTCTGGTGGAACACTGGAGAGGAAACCACACTTTGTAACCGGTTCTCCAGCTCCAAATGTAGCCCTGAAAACTTGAGCGCCGGCGCAGGGCTCCAGGTTTGATTGACAAGGACGCGCCGAGGGAAAGCGCGGAGGCGGGGCAGGGGCCCGCGGGTAGAGCCCGAGACAAAGAGGTTTTGGCTGCCGCTGAGGAGTGAAGGGCCCTTGGGGTAACTAGCCTTTGCGCTCTAAAGGGGCGTTTGGTGAGGTCGTGTTCTCGTCCGGAGAGAGGGCGGCAGGCGCCGGGCCGAGCGGGCTGAAGGGCCGGGGGGGAGGGGCGCGGGGTGGGGGAGGGGGCGCCGGTGCGTGTGCGTGCGTGTGTGTGTGCGTGTGTGTGCGTGTGTCGCCGTCACGTGGCCGCCGCCGCCGCGGGGTTGGGGCTGTTCTTCCGGTTTGGAGGCTCAGAGCCTCGGGGCCCGAACCCGGGTCTGTCAGCGCGGCGTCCCCCCCGCGCGCACCGCCCAGGGCCGCCTGGCCTCCCCGCCAAGGTGAGCGGCGCGGCGCGGGCAGCCGGGGCGCGCGATTGGGGCGCAGCTGGGCAGGGGCAGCGGGGCTCGCGGGGATTGTCCGGGCCCCCGCCGAGGAGGAGACCTGTCAAAGAGCAGAAGCGGGCGGGGTTGGCAGTGGCCTGGGTGCGAGGGGCACGCGGGCGCCCGCAGGCCAGAGGCTTGCGTCCGGAAGGAGAACCTCGCCTCGCGGGCCCTCTTTCCTGTCTCTTGCTGGGGCGACGTGGAAAGGAGTGGGCGGGTGGTTGGGGAACTGGGTACTGGCGGGGGCCAGGGAACAGGCAGCTGTGCAGGTGCAGATCTTGGAGCTTTGGCGGGCAGCGGGAGTCGTACGGGGTCATTTCGGCCCGCAAGATGGGGGGAGGAGGAGAGGTCATAGAGGACTTTTGATAGAGGGTGCACCTAGAGAAGTGGCAGCTGGACGCCCCGAAATTGCGCTTGAACCTTGAGGGAGTTCGGGGTCGGCGGTCAGCTGGAGACCTAGGAGGTGGCGAGCGAACGTTGTGAGTGTGTCTGTCTGTGCCGGCTGGTGGTGGTCCGGGCAAACTTCACCCAGGCAGAGTGGGGCCCGGGGTTGGCGACCGGGAGGAGACAGCGGTGGGGGCCGAGCTGATTCGAACCCCGGAGGCGGAATGCCTCTTATTCGGCCTTGGCCAATCGGCTTCAGGGGAAGGTTATAAATAGCGGTCCCGGGCAGTTGCCAGCCGCGCTGCAGTTTAGTGGCCGAAGGAGGGGCGGTAGTTTGGTGGCGGTCACACTGCCTGCCAGTCTAAGCTTCTGTAGGGTATTGTGTCCTTGGTTGGTATGCTCTGCTTTAAAAGCGTGACTTGTTTACGGTTGCAGGCGTCCTTTATTCGCCCTGTGGTGCAGGGCAGTCCTAGAGAGATCGCCTTGTAAGGAGTCTTGTAGGACAGACTCCGTTTGGATGGGACTTGCATGCTTTTATTTAAAATGCTCCCCCTCTTCTCCATCACACCCCTTTGATTTGCAAACCTGGCTGTTTTTTTAAAATTTTATTAAATGTACAGTTTAGGATTACTTTCTTATCAGCAAGTGTGCTCAGGCTGTTTACCTTTGCTGATGGAATCAGTTTTCCGCAAGGATACACAGCATTTCATTTTCAAAGGAAATCTCCTGAAACTCTGGAGAATGTGTTCCTTAGATACCTAGGTTTCAAGTTACCTAGCCCTAGTTATTCATTCATTCAATCAAAAAACACTTGCTGTTTTCCTATTTTGTGCAAAGCACTGAGCCAGATGTAATACCAAAGTGAATAATAATAGCAATTAAAATACTGTGTCCTTTTAATCCTCACAACAGACAGGTGCTGTTATTATCCTCATTTTAAAGGTGAGGGAATCAGTTTCAGAGGAGTTAAGTGAATGACTTGCCAAGGACACAGCTAATAAATTACAGAATGGGGGCTTACAACCCACAGGTCACCTTGTTAGCCTCTAGGCTGCCCTCTCTCCCTGCCCTCAAGAATTTTAGTACCTATTGGGGAGAAAGTTATCCGAATAACTTACATTACAGTGCTGTATCAATGATATACTAATTATTTTTTTTTTCAATTTTGAGTTGTAAAGCTTTCCCCCATTGCTTCAAAGTCATAGAAACACATGGATAATAAAATAGAGGGCTTTTTAAGTGAAGAGAGGGACAAATGTGACAATTAGGCTAGTATTCTATGTTCGATATAAACAAGTACCTGTCTGTGATAACACGGTTTCAGATATTCTCCGAATATCTTTCAGGGTCATTTGTATTTGATTTAGGCTTAGTGGTAGGGACCATTCTTGCCAATAAACTACTTTCTGATCACTGTCCTGTATGTTCATAACTTGAAGTAAGTGGAATTTTTTGGCAAGATCGGCCTCTGAAGGCCTTGGCCTTAACTGATGCTTGATGCCAGGGATCTATTCAACATCAAATTCCCATTTTCTAAGTAGGCAGGACAGTTTTTCCAGATTTTATGAAATAGGACTTCAGCTTTAAAGCACTGTAAAATCTCATCATAAAAGTTTTAGAGCCTAATGGGGTCTAACAAACGAGCTTTCCTATGCTTTTATAGATGAGCAGACTGAGATGCAGAGAGATTCAGGGAGTGAGCGGCAGACTTAGACAACACACAGGCTCTCTTATAGCTAGCTTTGTTCTTTCCCTGATGAGGTCTGGGTAAACCTCATCAGCCCCACGAGAATGGTGGTTGTTGGGGAGGTGGGATGATCCAAGAAGAGAAACTAGGGTAAGTGGGGAGGTTGGGATAAGACTAGGTCATTGGTTGGGGTGCCTGGGTGGCTCAGTCGGTTAAGCGTCTGCCTTCGGCTCAGGTCATGATCCCAGGGTCCTGGGATCGAGCCCCACATCGGGCTCCCTGCTCAGTGGGGAGCCTGCTTCTCCCTCTCCCTCTGCTTGCCACTCCCCCCAACTTGTTCTCTCTCTTTCTGTGTGTGTCAAATAAATAATAAATAAAATCTTAAAAAAAAAAAAACTAGGTCATTGGTAATGGTAGGACAAATCTCCCTTAAGGCAAGAATTTTTTATATCTTTGTATCTTTTATATATCTTTTATATATCTTTGTTTCTCCCTTGTTCTTGGCATAGATTCTGTGAATGTTTTGAATTCGGGGCTGGATTTCAAACTGTTGCTCTCCATTCTCAGCCATGACTAACCCTAGAAGTGACCCATGAATAAATGAGGAGAATATTTATGGGACTCAGGAATGCTTGGGATTGAAATGAAATGACATGTGGAAACACTGAAAATATAAAACCTATTCAAGTGCAAAACATTGTTCAGATACATTTCTGATTGCATGCCTGAACCCATGTTGCATGCTTCCGCTTCCTTAGCTTTTTTCACATTATGCTCTCCATCTCAAATGTGTTTCTTTCCTTTTTTCTGAGCCCTGTAGGAATACATAATCTCCTTCTTTGATCCCTCAAAGAGCTTTGGACTTGCCTTACTCTGCTTTGTAGTGTTATTACTTGTTGACTTTTCTTATCTCAAAGTGTGTCACCTATTCCAGTTTGATTCTACAGATGCTTCTAACGGCTGTGCCTCTGACTCAGCCCTCTATACGTGTTTGTTGAATTAAAGGGCATTTTAAGAATAAGCACCATCTGGATTAAGGATTTCCATTCCCAGTGTGGCTTTCTGGTATTTGTAAGAAGTTGCTTCAGGGAGTTGTAGTAGCAGTTCTGAGTAAGCTAGACCCTTCTTCCTCTGGACGCTGGAAGAATGTTTATGGAGTCTGCTAGGATTGGGTGCTGGACCCTAACAGGGCCCACACGATGGGGCAGAGCTTAAAGCAGTTGGTGGAGTTAGCTGAGCTTGACTGATAGAATTCCAGATCTTCTGCTTCTTCCCGATTTTGAAGGAAAGAAAAGAAGGATGGGGGAACACCGGGAATCAAGGGAATGGTGGGCGTGCCTTCAGTGCAGCCCTGGGGATCTGCCATGCAGAGCAGTGGAGGTAACCACTGAAGCTTAGGTCAATAATAACAAAGGTCAGTGACACTTCATCTGGCCCATTTAGAGCTGGTAAAGAAGTAGCCACTTGTGGGCGCCTGGGTGGCTCAGTTGGTTAAGCGACTGCCTTCAGCTCAGGTCATGATCCCAGGGTCCTGGGATCGAGTCCCACATCGGGCTCCCGGCTCAGCCTGCTTCTCCCTCTGACCCTCTCCCCTCTCATGCTGTTTCTCTCCTGCTCACCCTCTAATAAATAAATAAATAATCTTAAAAAAAAAAAAAAGAAGTAGCCACTTGTGAGAACCACTGATGGAAGAGTTCCTAGTTACACCCACACCTACAAGCGCAAACTTATGTGATAATGGCATTTTTCTTTCTTTTTTAAAATTGGTGTCATATCTCACACATGTTTAATTTTTTGAGATGTGCACTTAGCAAACATGCATCTCATGTTCACTCAGTCTCAATTCGGGGGTCTTACAGGATAAGCATCTTGCTGCACTGAATGGGTTGCCAGTGTTTTCTGTACATGGTGGCTAAATAGCTTGCTACTATACAGTTTTATAGACAATTTAAGGGAAATTCAAGGATAACTATGCAATTTTTGCTGTATGTGCAGATTTAGAAGACAACTTTCATGTAAGATGTGATTGGACTCTATAGCAATTTTCTTTTTCAGCTTTCTAGCTACATTAAGGATCAATTAGACTTAGGTGATCAAGGCTTAGAATTGAATAGTGGGTTTATAACCACTATTTTAGTGGGAAAATGGATTTCAAGTTTTACATATCTGAGTCGGAAACAAAGTTTTGAAGCATCTTCTGTAAGTAAAGGGCTTGGCAAATAAATTCATTGTAGATGCCCACATAAAACTTTATATTCCAAGCTCTTTGAATTAGTATTTTTAAAAAATGTTTTTGATGTTCAAATGACAAAGTATGTTTTTCTTAGCACATAAATACTTTATTTTCTTTCGTTTTAGTGATTTACCCTCAAGGAAATTTGGGATTCAGAAAGTTGGGAGCTCATACAAACATGGCGAATCTACTGAAAACCGTGGTGACTGGCTGTTCGTGTCCTTTACTTAGCAATTTGGGGTCCTGTAAGGTTATACCTGGGAAGAAGGATTTTTTACGAACATTTCATACTCATCAGGCTCTTTGGTGTAAAGCTCCTGTAAAACCAGGTAAAGTCTCACGTCAATGGATGTAAGTCAAACCTTCAAGTCGTAGGAGCTAACAGATCTCCTGATGATTGATAAAAGGAAAAGTCATGCAGTGTTACAGCCTGGTGTTTGTGAGTCATCATTTTGCATTAAAAAAAGAACCCTAAGGAGTGCTTTTTAAAAATATTTTCCATGTATAGAAGTTCCTGATCGTCAGTGCTAATAGAGAAGAAAAGAAAATAGAAAAAGAGAAAAAGAGAGATGATAAACCAGTTGAGTTGTACCCAGGAAACTATTGCTCAGAGTAACCATTTCTCCCAGCAGCTCTTCCTCTTTCCTTGTCAGTATGGAGGAATTGTAACATACATGGCTCATCTCTGCTCAAGAATTAGCAACTAAGTATATGAATTAATCTGAAGTAGTGCTTCTTGATTTAGTGAATGGCAACTTCATCTCAGTTGCTTAGGTCAGAAACCTTGGAGTCTTCCTAGATCTTCACAGTAGGTACGGTTCAGCCCTACCTTGTATCCGGAGTCTGTTCTTCTCACCATCACTGCTGTTATCTTCCTGTTCCATGCCACCATCATCTGTCACGGGACCACCATCATCTGTCACGGGACTGTTGTGCTCATCTTCTAAATGTGCTCTATGCTTTCTGCCTCTGCTCCTGCTACAGTCTGTTCTATACGTGACAGCATCATCTTTTAAAAATGAAAGATCATGTACTTTTCTATTCAGAATTTGCCACAGTGTCCTAGCCCATGCAGAGTTAAGAGCTGAAGTCTTTTGGTAGCCTACAAGGCCTTCCCTGCTAGGATCCCCATGCTTCTGTTCTAGTGTGCAGGCCAAAAGGAGAAGCTAAATAAGGGCTTTCTAAGCTGAATGAGATCCCTTTATGCACTTCGCACAAAGACCCTCCTAGGACTGTCTATACCTCATGGGCCAAAACTCAGATAGGTGGCCATTATGTGGTTATAAGGGAGACTTGGACATAAAAGAGGTCCTTTGTTCTAGATGGCGACATATTCCATTAAAATCGGCATTCTGTAACTAAGGTGGAAGAACAGGATGGACATTTGGTGGGGGGCAACCTAAAGTTTTTGCCACATAGAATAATGCCCTTCTTTTTACGTTTGTAGGACTCTGTGCATTCAGGATCCCGACACCGCTATGCTTTTTGAGTTCTTATGTCTGTCTTTCATAGAATTCACAGCCTCTTTTCTTGTTCTCACATGACAAGTGACTGTTGGCCAGGTACCTGCCCCTGAGAGTCCTCAACTTTATCTTCAGATTTTTATTTTAGGTGTTCTAGAAAGCCAGATGATCCAAGCGTGATAAAATTGTGTATAAGATAGAAGTAAGTAACTGCATTGAGGACGTGAGAATTGTCCTTGTGACTAAAGGCTGGACATCAAGATCTCTATATTGACTATGCAGGAGACTTTTGTTTATTCAATTTCTGGCTCTTGACTATTTCCTAGATAATCATTTTTTATATCTAAAAGATAATGATTCTATTTAAAATGTATAACGCGACAATTACCACATTGAGAAGCATGAAAAGTAATCCAGTTAGTATTCATATTTAAAAAAAGTGTTTTTTTACGGTTGCCTTATCCAAATAATGATCCAAACAGGATCTACATGTTGTATTTGCTTGCTACATCCCTTCTTTTGATCTCTGTTTCCTTTTTTCTCTTTTTAATTTATTTGTTGAAGAATGTCGTTGTTGCCCTGCAGAATTTCACATTCTAGGTTTGGCTGACTAAATTCCCCTGGTCTTATTAAAACCCAGTTTCTCTGTCCCTTGTATTTTCTGTACCATTTAGCTAGATCTAGAGGCTTGATTAGACTCAGATTTGTTTGTTTGTTTTTTCTTTTTGGTAAGAATACTTCATAGGTGATGCTGTGTATGATCTATTGCATTACATCAAGAAGATTAATCAGTGAGTTTAGATGTTGGTATCCATCTATTAGGAAGCTCCCATCACTGTTTCACTCAAAGGCTATACAGACGTTTAATGATCATTAACTAAATCCATGGTTTTATGGGGGTTTTTAAAATGGTGATACTCTATCATTTTATCTTCATTTATGAGCTAGAATTTTTCTGTAAAGAGAAACTTTCCCTCTATTATTTAGTTACCCTGAGGTTGTGGTGCCAATGCTTGATTCTGTCCCATTATTTACTAGTTTTGGTAATAATGTCTTGGTTCCCTTAAGTATTAGTTTTCTATTTCTGCTGTAACAAGTGATCACAAATATATGGGTTTCATACAACACAGATTTATTGTCTTGCACTCCTGGAGGCCAAAGTCTGGAATGGCTCTCACTAGGTTTATATGAAGGTATTGGTGGGGCTGTATTCCTTCTGGAGGCTTTAGGAGAGGTCTTTTTCCTTACCTTGTCCAGCTTTTGGCTTGCGTTCTTTGGCTCGTGGCCCCCACTTCCGTCTTCATAGCCAGCAGCATAGTATCTTCACATTACTATTTGACTCTGACTCTTCTGCCTTCTTTTTCCACAGATAAGGACCCTTGTGAGTGCATTGGGACCACCCAGATAATCCAGGATAATCTCCTTATTTCAGGGTCATTTGATTAGCAACCTTAATTCCATCTGCTCCCCTAATTCTCCTTTGCTGTGTATCCTAACATATTCACAGGTTCTGAGGATTAGAATGTGGATATCTTTGGGAGACCAAAGACTAGTTGACTAGTGAAGCTTTTAAAAAAATATTTTTTGAGTATCATAACTAACTCACTTGGATGTGTTTTATTACATTGCAATTAATTATTCTCTTTCATGCTCAGATTGTTTCCTATTTGGCCAAGTGGATGCCCTTTCAGGTTGGCTCCTAAATCTGTTTGATGGGACTTCATTTGTCTTCGGTAGCTTCCTTGGCTTATGGTATATAGGGCCTAGGTAATTTGAGATTGTCAGATAAGTAAGCCCGAAATGTATATGTGATTTAACTTCGCACATCAATCCAAAATATTTTCCCTCTTTCTATTATTTTCCTCCCTCTTCTTCAAGTAGAGGGTAAGATTCAGCGTATGTTTGCCTTTGGTTTACTATCAGTTATTACCGTTTATCGAGTATGGAGTCTAAGACTGATCAAGTGGTGGTATTTTTAGGTTGACTTCATTTCTCTGAGGCCTCACTCACTTAATGATTATTGTTATTCTGTGGAGATAATTTAATTTTTTTATTATGTATATCTAGAGTTTAGGTTGTTAGAGTAGATTTCCTAAGCTTTAGTAAAACATATAAAAGCAGATCTTTATTTAAAAAAATCTATTTATGCCCTCATGTTGAGTAAAACAGAAGAAACTAATGTACTGTAGTTAAAGCTGTTCAGAACCATCTATAAATACTTTATATATATCATGCAGGCTCTTTTGGGTTGCAAGGAATAGGATCCCATCAGGCTATATTTTGTGATGAGGGTTTATTGTATGTGATCTTGGGAAGTACAGAAGCCCAGGAAACTCTTCATTTACTTCTTGGAAAAGTGGAATGTTCTTCTGAATGTCATAGCTGTGGCTCATCTTCCCTCTTTGTATCTCCACTCCTGATGTTTCTACTACTATGGCTGTATACCTCCCTTTGATTACCTCATGGTTGCTTACAAATAGCTTCTGTACCATTTACTCCCTTGTCCTTTTCTGTGGGTCACAGACGCCCTGAAAAAGAACCTGAATGGGTTGGGTCATTACTGGCCAACATAGAGTGTCCTCGGGTAGTTCCTGTGTAAGTCACGTCAGAGGTTGTCTGGCCTGTAGACTATTATCTTTGACCCAGCTGTTGATCCCTGGTCTAATCAGTGGGGGCCAAGAATGTAGGGTCTCAGGATACAACCTTGGAAATCTGTGAGGAATTGCATTGGTCAAATTGCCAGGATCCTTCCACTCTTGAGTGTGGCAGGCCACCAAAGTGTCTAGTATAGGCTTGTTCTTCAAAACAGCAGATTACTTCTGTCTTTCTTAAGGGTAAGGACAAGGAGACCATAAATCCCAGAGGGTTAGTTTGAAGAGTGGAATTTGCTTGTTGAATGATCTCTTACAACCCATTTTTTTTTTTTTAAAGATTTTATTTATTTATTTGACAGAGAAAGACACAGCGAGAGAGGGAACACAAGCAGGGGGGAGTGGGAGAGGGAGAAGCAGGCTCCCTGCCGAACAGGGAGCCCGATGCGGGACTCGATCCAGGGACTCCAGGATCATGACCTGAGCTGAAGGCAGTCACTCAACCAACTGAGCCACCCAGGCGCCCTCTTACAACCCATTTTTTCCCCCTAAGGATAAACTAATCTAGTCATGTGATTTGAAGAGAACCATTTGGTTAAATGAAATATTTGGAATTTTCAGGAGAGTGGGCAAAAATATTTCCCATGATCGATCAAAAAACTCAATTATGATTATGAAGCGGGAATATTATTTTGAGCAGCAACTTGTATGTGTGGTATATTTTGAACAGACTGCCTATTTTTGTTTTTATGTTGTTGTATTTTACTAATTTTTTTTTTTTTTTTTTGCCTTTGTAGGAATTCCATATAAACAACTGACTGTTGGTGTCCCCAAGGAGATTTTCCAAAATGAGAAGCGGGTGGCATTGTCTCCTGCTGGGGTTCAGGCCTTGGTCAAGCAGGGTTTCAGTGTTGTCGTGGAATCAGGTGCTGGTGAAGCTTCCAAGTTTTCTGATGATCACTACAGAGCAGCAGGTGCCCAGATCCAAGGGGTGAAGGAAGTGCTGGCTTCTGATTTGGTGGTCAAAGTAATTATTCCTTTCCCCCCTCATTTATGGCATGCCGACGTTTAAAAAACTTTTCATAGGAAAATTAAACTGTTGTTATGTCTCTTCATATTTTCAAACAATGTCTTTCCTCAGAGAAATGCTTGTATGTTGTGAATATTCTTCATATTCCAATAGAACTTTTATCAGGCAATGTGATCCATGTTTATCCATGAGGGGAGAAAGTGATCTTCCTTTTTACGTTTGTCATATGGAAATTCCCTTCTTTTTGGCTAGGGAGAATTTGCACTTCCTGGTTCATATATATCCAAAATACCTACAGGTGAGTATTCAAGTGCTACTAGAATAGAACAAAAGGCATGGAATTCCTCCTGGGACTGAATATACCGTGATCTTCTGATACATAGAAGGAACAGTGATATAGCTGTGATCTTCTGATACATAGAAGAAAGAGTGATGTATCTGACATAACTGCTATTTCTAGAGAGGGCAGGGCTGCCCTGGAGAAAGCAAGAAGGGCCTGAGTGGAGAGTAGCCTTACCTACTTTAATAAAAGGTCTTAATATACAATAGCAATCTATGTGCTGAAGAACTTTAGATGTAAAATCTGAAGCAAAAAAAATCATATAGAGAAAGGAAGAGATTGCATCACAAGTCTAGCAGAGATAATTACTAGAGGGGAGCATTAACTTAAATCCTAAGCATTCTGCAACCAAGACAAGGAAGGAAATAGGGCTTGTAGAAGCTTGATCATTAGCCTGAAAGAAGCTCCTTTCTTTTTCAGGAAATACCAGCTTTGTGTGTGTGTGTGTGTGTGTGTTTGTATATTAATTTCTAAGGTGAATCAATCACATAATTGCCTTTTTTTTTTTTTTGCATAAACTCTACTGAATAAGTTGGGTAGGGTTTTAGTGATTTTTGCAGAAGACAAAATTTTTTGCTATAGATGTTAATAGTAAAATTTATGGTATGTAGGTAAGTTGTAATTCAACTCAAGCTTTTAGAGCGTTCAGGTTTACAGATACTTGGTGATATAACTTAGTATAGTAAAAGAGCTTAGGTACAAAAATAAGTATAATCCATTCCAATATATGCTCTAGGGATCAAAAACTTTTGAGATGTCCCGCAGTAAAGGGTTGGTAGGGTACACATAAGTTTTGGAAATGCTTTGTGTTCCTATTAGAGATTCACAGTGTATATGAGCATGTTAAAAGCACTGAGAAATCCTACAATATAGAAACTTATATAACTTTACACTTGCATTAATAAACTGCTTGGCTCTGGGACCTAATTTCTGAGTCAAGCCTGTTAATATCTTGAGCAACTAGGGATCCAGAAAGCACATTGAGGGAGACATCCTATTGACTTAAATCACTCAGATGCCAACAGTTTCAGCTGAGATTTGATAGGGGCCAGTAGAATTAATTCAAAGTTGTCCTCTAATTTTTACTAAATCTATATTATAGATTCTCACTGAGGAAAAATAGACCTTGCCAGAGAATCTTATTATAAAATCACATGAATCACCAGAGCAGCAACTGACATGGGAGTAACAAATAAAGTGTCTCATAGGTAAATTGAGATGAAATGCTGTGGAATGAAAATATTGACCCAGTGTTTGTGTTTCTGTTTCCTTTTAAAACATAAGTCCCTGAGCTATTGCTTTCTGGGCTTACTTGCCTAAGAGCGCTATTGCGAAATAAGAGCTAATGAAAGGATACATGTTAATTGAAGATTGATTTTTAAACTTGGATATAAACCACATTTTAAAAGCCAGCCAGTGAATCTGCTTACCTGAATGCCTGCAGGAACTTAGGAAAAGCTGGTGATAGTAAAGCCATGTTCCGAGCCTTAAAGACATTGAAGTCGTTAAGGTCCCTGAAAATGGCTGTAAGAAATTAAAATAACATCGCTTCTTGGCCTTTTGGCTAAGATCAAGTGAAATTAAAAAACAAAACAAAAGCCACATTTTAAAATGTGGGATTAAAAAAAAATTGGCTTCGAAATGTGGACATTTGAAACTTTCAAACCTATGGTGTGTGCGTTCATTGACTTATTTGATACTTCTTCCTGGAACAAAATTATATTATAGCTTTTTACTTAAGCCCAATTCAGCAAGCCTACTAGTTTGAATTGTGCTCATCTAGAAATATTCGGCTGGAATTTTAAGGTGACATAGATCTATACATATGACAATGGAGAGTTTAGGTTAAAATGTTCTTAACTTTTTGCCACTCCAAATGTTTGTGCTTGCCAAAATTTGCAAGAATTGAATCTTTGAACACACAACACAAACTGCCTGCCCGTTTATTCTAATATCTCTTAATCTTACCAGAATAAGAGCTCAGATATGTAAATAATGTACTCAGAACAGTTTATAGGTCATTAATCAGGGGACAGATGGCAAAGATCTTTGTGTTCCTTGCCTTGTTTAGGAATTTAGTCAGAAATTTATTGCTGAAAGATTACTTCTGGAGTGTTATTTCAATCATTGCATATTATTTAAATTGTCCGGTTTACTTAAAAATATGATTAAGATATTTACATTTTTAATCAGTGACGTGACTTTTTTTCCTCAGGTGCGAGCCCCCATGGTTAATCCAACTTTAGGTGTTCATGAAGCCGACCTTTTAAAGACATCGGGAACACTGATTAGCTTTATTTACCCAGCCCAAAATCCAGACTTGCTAAATAAACTTTCTAAAAGAAAAACTACAGTTTTGGCAATGGACCAGGTTCCAAGAGTCACAATTGCTCAGGGATATGATGCGCTAAGCTCCATGGCCAACATTGCTGGGTATGTTGATTCTTTTCCATTTGAGTTGAACAAAAGCACAGCGGTACTCTAGAAACATGCTCATTATAGCTCTTCTCTCTTACAGGGATTTTACTCGTAATATTGTTGGAGATTGCAGCTTTTTGAGAGTTTGCTTTATTTTTTTATTTTATTTTATTTTTTAAAGATTTTATATATTTACTTGACAGAGAGAGAGAGAGCACAGGTAGGCAGAGCAGCAGGCAGAGGGAGAGGGAGAAGCAGGCCCCCTGCTGAGCAGGGACCCCCCCCCCGCCCCCGCAATGCGGGGCTTGATTCCAGGACCCCGGGATCATGAACTGAGCCGAAGGCAGATGCTTAACCAATTGAGCCACACAGGCGCCCCGAGAGTTTGCTTATTTTTTAAGGCTCATTTTATTATTTCACAGTTATAGGAAATGACTCTTCATATTGCAGTCTGCTTTATATCCTTTTTTAGTCTTCATAGGTAGAAGCCTTATTTCCTTTCACTAGAGCAAATGATTGTGAAATTATTTGTATGAGGAATAGACTCTCTTCTGTATATGTGTGGATATATGTGTATATATGTATATATTAGGTTGAAATGGCTGTTTTTTTCAAGTTTTATTGAGATATGACTGACTTATAACATTGTATAAGTTTAAGGTATAAACAATGATTTGATATATCAATATATTGTGAAATGATTATCACAGTGAGTTTAGTTAACATAAATTGCTGTTTTTATAGGTAAAAGATGGTTGGATATTGGCAGTTTCATATGGTTCAACCTAACGTATATATATATTAGCATTTACCATTTTAATTAGGTTTTGCTTAGGTAAATTCATAAAATATTTAATGAATAGGGAAAATGTCTGGACTTGAGGAAGTTTCATCTGGTGTCAAACCCCATATTGCTAACTGAGGGCTAACTATGTCCTCTTATCTTTGCCCGCCACTCACGCATTCCCAGGGTACTGGTTGGAGTGCTTTGTTGAGAGGAGACTAAGGTGCATTCTGCTCAGAAGAATGTGGCTCAGACTGAGTAATCGTGCCTGCCCTGGGAAGGGGTGGGAGTAGCTGTATGAGTGCAGCGTATTGCCGACTCTGCCTAGAGAGTGGGAGAAATCTGAAAATAGATGATGCTTATGAAATCAACTCCTCTAAGAGACTAGTTGAATTAGATTTTAAGCATGAAAACCATTGGTAGTGACAATTTGCTAGTATGAATGGGGCACCAACAGATGAAAATGGTTAAATAGTGCTTGAAAGAGAGCCTAACTTGAATAAAGCCTTTTACGTCCTGACACATGAACTGAAGGTTTTCTTAGGTTTTATATCTTAGGTGTAGCATATCAAATAGGCCAGTAGAGCAAATGGATTCTACTTTGGGTTTCAACTGTTCGTTTTTGATAGAAAAGCAGAAAACAAAATGGACAAGTTAAAAACACATTTTGTTATCCTTACTATAATATGGCAAATGGTTGATTTGGAAGACATTTTTTTGTGATATTTTTCTATAAAAGATGTACAATATAATCTTTTAAGAGTGTTGTTGATTTTGTCTTGTGAAATGCATATATATGAAAGGTTATCAAAGTCAGTGGCTCTAGATCAATGGTTTTTAACTGTAGAATCTTTTGAGCAAATGAAATATTATGAGGCAATATAAACAAATCCAGTAAGAGCAGAGTGGCCTTGCTTGAATTGAGGGATGGAGGGGTGTCCAGAAACATGTTTATTCTCTACCCTACCTGGAATGGCCCCAGAGCTGGCTGAAATTTGAACCTTTGGGGATCCATGGGGCACAATTTAAAGAATTACTGTATTATGTCCTGAGCTGATATATGCAAAGGGCATAGAGGTGAATCTTCAAGTATGCTTATCCACACAGTATGTGATAAATCATTATCTAACTCAGACACATAACCATGGTACAGTGAAGACATGCTCCTTCCAGTTCATTGATGTTCATTCTGAGCTTTTTTGCTCTCATCAAAAAAAGGGCAAACTGTTATCACTTTTTCCCACCGTCAGCGTTTTCTTATACATTTCCTGTGTGATCCATCTCATTTTTGTTATTTTTTCAGTATAGCAACTGAATCTTTTAAAATATTCCAGTTTCTTACAGTGGCATTTGAATCTTTATTATGTTTGCTTTTTGAAAATTTCTATCACTTTGATACAGACGTAAGACTAACAACATAATCTCTAAAATATTGTTTTCTTGCTGTAATATGATTTAACTTAAAGTAATAGTGGTTACCATTTTATGCTTTTGCATCCATTATTGTATCAAATATTATTTTATAAAAAATAGGATCAGGGTAAGATTTTATTGTCAGCTAGCAGGTGGATCTTATTACATAGTTGCATTATAATTTTAATTATATGTATGTTATCAAGTGAGAATGTGCAGAAGTGCCTTTTAGGTATAAAATTATCTGAAAATCAACTTAGTCTAATATGTTAAAAATATCCTAGTAAAGGGCACCTGGGTGGCTCAGTCGGTTAAGCGACTGCCTTCGGCTCAGGTCATGATCCCAGGGTCCTGGGATCGAGTCCTGCATCGGGTTCCCTGCTCTGCGGGGAGCCTGCTTCTCCCTCTCCCACTCCCCCTGCTTGTTCCCTCTCTCGCTGTGTCTCTCTCTGTCAAATAAATAAATAAAATCTCTAAAAAAAAAAATCCTAGTAAGGAAAGATGGTATATTTTACTAGTTTTTGTTGCACAGAGTGTTTCTTTGGCCAGAAACACTAATATTTAGCAAGCATTTTTTGTCGCAGGCTTTGTGCTAAGGGCTTTACCTGCATTATTTCATTTAATCCTTGTAACAACACTAAGAGACAGATGCTCTTTTTGCCCCCACTCTATAGATGAGGAAACCAAGCATTAGAGAATTTAGAAAATTACCCAAGGTCACAAAGCTAGTTAGTGGTAGAATTGGGACCTGTGCTGAGGGCACTCTGCCTCAAAGTCCCATGCTTTCAACCACTGGTGGTCAAAGGAATTGTTTTTCTGAGGTTGGAATTTTATTATGTACAAGTATATAGCTACATCTAATTTCTTTTTCATTTTGAGGTTTTTCCCTGTTATATAAATACTACATCATTATCTAAGAACATTTGGACAGTAGAGTGAAGTAAAACAGAAAGTTTGAAGTATCTGTAATTCCAGCACCCAAGGAAAACCATTGTTAGCATTTTTTTACCCCAACTGATCTTGTGCAATATTTGTTGTGAAGAGGTCAGGGAGCGTCCTGGGTAAGAGTGTGCTTCTGGAGGCAGGATGCCAGGGTTAGGCTTCTGGTTCTGCCATTTGCGAGCCGAGTGACTAGCAAGTCTCTGCATCGCTCTGTCTCTGTTTACTCATCTACAAAATGAAGGTAATAACTGTACCTTTCCACAGGATTGTTATGGAGGTTAAAGGAGTAGGTTTACATGAGACACTAAGAACGGTTTTTGACACGTAGTGGGTACTACAAAATGTTAGCGATTATTCTTTGACTATTAAAGAAAGTTTAATTGGCGGGGGGGTGGGTGGGAAGATGAGTTAGCCTCTTGATGGGTATTAAGGAGGGCACGTTCTGCATGGAGCACTGGGTGTTATACGCAAACAATGAATCATGGAACACTACTCAAAAACTAATGATGTGATGTATGGTGATTAACATAACATAATAATAAAAAAAAGTTCAGTTGGCGACTTAGGATAATATATGAGTCTAAGATCTTTCATTTTATGGAAATATTTATTTATTTTTTCAGTTATAAAGCTGTTGTACTAGCATCAAATCATTTCGGACGGTTTTTCACTGGTCAGATCACAGCTGCTGGAAAAGTTCCTCCAGCTAAGGTAGGTAAAACTTTTAATGTTTCTTCATATTATGAGTTGATTAAAAGTGAGGGTATGTGTAGTACTAAAATATAGTTATTTTAGAAGTTTTGTTCTGTGTTGACTTCACATTGATAACCCTGTGCATGTACAGATACACGGTGGAGCCTCGAGGCTGTTTACAATTGCTTGACAAACAAGAATTTTGACGTTTCTGGAAGTTCTAGTTTTTTTCTGTTTTTGACTTACTAACTTGAATTCTTAAAGGGGTTTTGGATAACTCATTCGGGGTAGTGTGTTTATTACTAATTTTTAAAAAAGCTTCAAGATACCATTCAGTAAGTTCTCGATTTCCCAGTGTTGTGACACTTGGTTCATAGGAAAGATGGTCTTAGTTCAGCAAATTCTCGATTTCCCAGTTGTGACATTTCACTCATAGAAAAGATTGTCTTAGGTTTTTGACTTTTTTTCAAAAATGGGTTAGGAGGAGGGGGGAGGGAAGGGAGGTGGCATAATCTGGGTACTTCGCAGAAGGAGAGCGTGTGGCTTCTTTAATCTAGACTGAAGACAGAGGAGCAGTTGAGCAATGGGGATGGTTAGGTGAAAGAATAGATTACATTGTAACCCTTCAACACTGCATCCACTAAATGACGATATAAGCACATCGTCTGGGTAGAGGAAATAGGACTGAAGAGTATGTCTGTAGGTACAGGTTTCCTTGGTGCTTCCTGCTCTTAAGTACTTTGTTATACAAACTGAGAACTCATATGACATCAATCTCCTAGAAAAAATGAAAAAAAAAAAAAAAGATACTGGCAGCTTTGAGGAATCTGGTGATATACTGCCTTAAGAACAGGCCAGGTGAAGAAAATGGCACGTGGTTTAAGTGGAAACCAGAATACATAACAAGGAAATTTAGCAAAAACAACAGCGATGTGATATGTGAAGTGATTGCCTTTTTTTTTTTTTTTTTTGAGTTTATTTATTTATTTAAATCATCTCTACAGCCAACGTGGGGCTTGAACTCATGACCCGGAGACCAAGAGTCACATGCTCTTCCTAACTGAGCCAGCCAGGCGCCCCTGAAGTGATTCTGTTTGACTTCTTTGTCAGGATCATAAGAATAGGTCTGGCACTCATGGTGGCCAGAAGTTGAATGCTGTTTTTAAACTGGCTGAATGCTTTGATGCACTAACCAACTACTCAGTTTTGGTTAGACTCTTTCCTGAAGTATGTGGAAACTGAGAGGAAAGCTGTGAATATATTAGAGATTAAAAAATGAAACAAGGGGTGCCTGGGTGGCTCAGTCAGTTAAGCATCTGTCCTCGGCTCAGGTCATGATCCCAGGGTCCTGGGATTGAGCTCTGTGTTGGGCTCCCTGCTCAGTGGGGAGCCTGCTTCTCCCTCTGCTCTCCCTCTCTCTCTCTCAAACAAATAAATAAATAAAATCTTTAAAAAAAATACAATAAAAAGTGAAACAAAAGACAAGAGGCTTAAAGAGAGGAGAATCAGTCAGCCTTTAGAAGGTAGAAAAGAGACCGTCTTTACTGAGAATTTATTTTATTATGTTATGTTAATCACCATACATTACATCGTTAGTTTTTTACTGAGAATTTAAATTGCAGTTTACAGGACTGTGGTCATGTGTTAGAAATAGTTTTCTGGTATTGAAGAATTAGACACTAGGGGGGCTTATCAGTGTAGATTGAATAATATTTTATTTGGGTTTCCTGTATATATGGAGGGTTCTTGTCTAGAATGAGCTAACAGTCCATCATTTGATGGTTTACCATATGTCAGGCACTGTTCTGGGAGCTGTGGAATCCAGGAAACAAGATCCCTGCCACATGAAACTTACACTCTAGTAGGGACCACAGTGAGGCGATAAATACACAATGAATTATATAATTTTAAACATAAAAGAAATGATGTGATAGTGAGTCAGAGGGGCAAGCTGCTTTTGCTAGGGTGATGGGAAGGCTCCTTTGACATTTGAGCTTAGACCTAAAGGATGGCGAGAAAGGAACCAGGTATTTAGGATTTCAGGCAAAGGGCACAGCATCTATGAAGCATTGAGATGGAAAAGAAAAGTATAAAGAAGGCTATTGGTCTGGAGTGTGGTGAACAAGGTGGAGAGGGATTTGAGTTGGTGGAAGGGTAGGTGGGGGCTGGATGATACTGGGCTTGCTCAGATTCTCTTACAGATGAGGGAAATGCCTGATTCAGGATTGTTTTGGAAAAACCCACTTTTGCTTCTGTGTCTCTACTTTCACATAGAACACTTCTGACACTTTTGCTCATCAAATGTGTGGGGGTTTCTCCACAACAAGCAACTCTGTGACACCAGCAGGGTGCCCTATAACTTAATTCTAATACCGTCTCCCTAGAGATAGTGTGAGATCCACAGGTTAAGGGCTCAGTCCCCCAAGATGCCCTCATCTCCCTTTGCGCGCCAACTGCCAGTCTAGTTGTTACCCGTTTTTCTGACAGATAGACTATAAATCATTCAGAGATTCCCATGACCCCCTCCCTGGGTTCAGTTAATTTGCTAGAACTGCTCACGGAACTCAGGAAAATAGTTTCCTGACCGTTTACCAGTTTGTTATAGAAAGATATGATAATGGATATAGATGAACTTCCAGATGGAAGAGATGCCTGAGGCAAGGTATCTGGGAAGGGGCATGTAGCTCCCATGCCCTCCTTGGACACACCTCTCTCCTTGCACCTCCATGTGTTCACCAGCCTGGAAGCTCTTCAAACCCTGTACTTTTGGGGTTTTAAAAGGAAGTTTCATCACATGGACATCACTGATCACTAACTCCTTTTCCAGCCCTTCTCCTTTCTCTGGAGAATGGGAGGTGGGGCTGAAAATTCTCAGCGGCTATCCACAGACTTTCTGGTGATCAGCTGCCATCCAGGAGCCTACCAAGAGTCAATTTGTTAGAACAAAAGATACTGCTATCACCCTCGAAATTCCAAGGGATTTAGAAACTCTGTGTCATGAACTGGGGTCATAGACCAGGTATTAGGGCAAAAAATGTTCCTAGTGCTCTTCTCACTTAGGAAATTACAAGGGTTCTAGGAGTTCTGTGTCAGGAACTGGGGACAGAGACTAATAATATATATATATATTTAATATAATAAATTTATATTTTTATATATAAATTTATAAATATATATATTTATATTATAAATAATATAAATATATATATATATATATTTACTGTTATCTCATGAGGATTTAAAAAAATCGTCTGGAAGTTCTGTGGGAGAATGGTTAGTAGGGGGAAGAGTGAAGGCAAGATCTGTTCGGAATTGATTGCAGAAATAGTGCCCTGGGAAGGGAGTGGCAATAGAGATGTGGAGAAGGGGATGGATTTGGGAGATCTTTGAGGGTTGACACCAAGAGTACTTGCTAATGGATTGGAGGTGGAAACGTGTGCAAAGAGAAGCCTCAAGATGACCTTCCTGTTTTGGCTTGAACAGTTGTGTGCACAATGAGTGCCCTTAAAGGAAATGGGGAGGCTAAGCGAAGGAACAGGTTAAATGACAGGAAATCAAGAAAATCCCTTTTTTTCTTAAGATTTTATTTATTTATTTATTCAGAGTGTGAGCGAGGAGAGGGGCAGAGGGAGAGAGAATCTCAAGCAGACTCCGTGCTGAGTGTGGAGCCCGACACAGGGCTCGATCTCATGACCGTGAGATCATGACCTGGGCCAAAATCAAGAGTCAGAGACTTGACCGACTGAGCCAACCAGGAGCCCCGGAGATAAAGAACATTCCTAAAGGTCATTCCTTTCCCACGGCTTTTCCCTGTTTCTTGAGTTTATGTCTGTGGTGTGCCAATTAGCAGTCAGTGCTTTGGATTCCATCATTTAATATAACTGCCATCTGGGAAGGTGTTGTTTTTTTTTTTTTTAAAGATTTTATTTATTTAATTGACAGAGAGAGAGAGTGTCAGAGGGAACACAAGCAGGGGGAGTGGGAGAGGGAGAAGCAAGCTTCTGGCCGAGCAGGGAGCCCGATGCAGGGCTCAATCCCAGGACCCTGGGATCATGACCCGAGCCAAAGGGAGTTGCTTAAGGAACTGAGCCACCTAGGCACCCCTGGGAAGGTTTTTTGACTGCTTTATTGCAGATATTAAGTAGCTTGCTTAAGGTCACCCAGAGCCAGGACTGGTAGTCGAGTCAGGACTTGACTGTGACCCTTAATTTCTGTGTCTTTTTCTTCACCCCATGCTGCCCAGAAAGAGTAAATTGCTGTTGTAAGATCTACATAGCTTTATTATTGTGTGATTATGTCTTTTAAATGATGGGTTTTTTTTTGTTGTTGTTGTTATTTCTTGGGTCAGGATAACTTGGTTCTAGTCCTGTGATTTTTACTTATTTTTATTTCACATTTTCTCTTTTTGTTGCTTTTTAAAAAAGGTTTTATTTATTTGAGAGAGAGCGAGCGAGCAAGAAAGAACACAAGCAGGGAAGAGAGGGAGAAGCAGACTCCCCGCTGAGCGGGGCGCAGACTCAGGGCTTGATCCCAGGACTCCAGGATCATGGCCTGAGCCGAAGGCAGTTGCTTAACCAACTGAGCCACCCACGTGCCCCTTATTTCACATTTTCCTAGTGTGGAGTGGGGTGGGTGCCTTTGAGCCCAGAGCCTCCTTGGTCCTCCTTTGTCCCCTTTTCTGTGGAGTAACCCTCCAGCCCCAAACCATCACCATCAAGATGAATTCATATGATCTCGAAAACACTCTTTATGGGTCACTGGAGCATGGGTTGACTTGGCCCCTTAATTAAAGGCAGAAGGAGATGTGGACATGATGGGTAGGTGGGAATTTATAAGCTTCACTGTTCCTGTGGGTGGCTTTTTTTTTTTTCTTTTTCTTTTTACACAGCCACAAGGAGTTGCCTCAATTGACTGGGAAGTATAATAGGACTTTTTTTCTGGAAGGCCCATTCCAGACTAGAGACAACACTGCTCTTATTGTGTTTCTTGGAAGGCGGGGGAGACTCTTGTTTCTGAGGAATTCTTTGGTTTTCTTGGCTCTGACCCTTCCATGGTTAGGGAGATTCATTGTATTGCTGTGGTGCAGTTCATTCATATTGGTTCAAAATTACGTAGTTGGTCACCTGCTGTTCTTTCAGAAGCATTTGAGCTCAAAATACAGGGTAGAGTGGATATTTCACCAAAGTTGTACCCATCTTTGAAACTTATTTTGACATTTTATGAACATAGAGAAAGCTTCACATCTGAGCGGGGAGAGCTAGCTAGAGTGCTACACCGGGAATTTATTTCAGTACGCGTAACTTTTATACACAGGAAAAGACCTGGTAATCTTTAACATATGTAGTGCTCATCGGGCTGTATGTGGCTTCCACACAGAGATGCTGGTTGTCTGACTGTTTTTAGTGAAGGTTGTGGGCCTTTGCCAGCAAGTGTTTGATAAATTTGTGAAAACAGTGGTTCCGTGAAAGTGTCGCCTCTCCACTCAGTGTATTTACCGAGGGCTTTCACCACCAGCACATCTGGTGTCTTACTGAATTAACTGTGTGGCACCCTGTGTACCAGTCGCTGACAGTTCTTAGCTGATGGTTTTTCATAATCAGTTGATAATGAACTTTATTTAAAACACACTGTTCTGCCTTTTCCCCTAGATTCTGATAGTTGGTGGTGGTGTTGCTGGGCTGGCTTCTGCAGGTGCAGCCAAGTCGATGGGCGCAATTGTTCGAGGATTTGACACCAGGTAAGTACTTCACTAGTGATTGCTGTTAAGGTAAAAACATTTTGTTTCAGGTGGATATTATGTTTTCTTTAGAATTTATAAATGGAAGTTGGACATCAAAAACTGCTTTGTAAGCTCTTTACACTTTTTATTTCTACTTTTTCAAAGGTAACTCAAAGTGGAAAAATATTATCTAGTGGGGAAAAAATTTTAAGGGCCTAGACTCAGTACAGCAGAAATAATTTAAAAGCAGAGGAATTGAAAATGAACAACTTGCATTCAGTTTTGTTTCTTCATGTGGATTAGCAGTGGGACCAGGGTTAATCCTAGCCCGGGTTTGTAGTATGTTGCTCTACCATGTCCTATTTCTGTTCAGAATGCATTTACAAATCAGGTAGGACGTGAACCAATGTGTCTGTGAGTTTGAAGAAAGGAAGTAGTATAGGAGATATTTTGGGGGCACCTGGCTGGCTCAGTTGGTAGAGCATGGGACTCTTGATCTTGGGCTCGTTAGTTTGAGTTCCACATTGGGCGAAGAGTTTACTTTAAAAAAAGTCAGGATTGGGGATATTTGGAGAACAGACAGGGGGCAGAGAGGTGACGGGTATACTCTGCATTGTATGGTTGGAAGCAGATAAAGCTGATTGGGCAATAGTAGAGCCCCTAGGTGAAAGTAGTCAATTATGTTCATAGTATAATACTTTAAAGCAGACATATCAACGTTTTCTAGACTCCTTTAAAGAAAAGTTTGATTAAAATTGTTCTTCATTTCAGAAGATATTAGATAGTGGATTTTATTAAATGCTTATTGAGAATGGCTATCATTTATGTGTATGAATACTATTTCGAGGTTGAAACATGTAGTTATTATCAGCTGAGACCAGTAGAGGAATGATACCCCGGCTAATCTTGAATATAGAATGATCCAAAAAAATCTGCATTATTCAAAGTTGGAAAGAGTGTTTGTTTCTGGAGTAAGGAATGTTCCATAGAACATGGTTTCCAGGGCTTACCTGGAGTTTAGAGAAGTGATGTACTGATAGAAAGCTGTCCTGCTGACACGAGAAAAGACATTTTTGAAGTAACCAGGATGTAAGACAAGGATAGCCAGAGTCAAGCTTGTCAGTAGTGCTGTCTTTTAATTTTTAATGTTTGTTGATGTGAAGTCTTCGAAGACAGCCAAACCCAGAGAGAGGAGGTTGTGCAAGTTTTCACTGTAGTGACAGTAAGTGGCATTAAAATGGAAATGTGTATACTTGACTTAGAGATGATTTGAAACTTGGTGTTGGGTCAGCTACTGAGAATTTATTAGGTATTTTGATGTCATTGGTTTAGATTGTGCATACAGCTGAGAGCTTGAGGATGGCTGTTGCTTAACTCCATTTACCATTTATTAGGATAGCTCAAGTATGCAATGAAGAAAGATGTGCCTGAACGGACATAATACTTTTCTAAGAATTATAGCTCATTATTTACTATTTTGAGACTAGGGATTGGTATCATATATAAATATGAAATCCAAATGTATTAGAAAACACACTTAATTATAAATTCTTGTTGGAAGACTGAATAATATATATTTCCAGATAAATATCCTAAAAACGTAAGGACAACTCATTGCCCAGTGATATTAAAGTGGTGTGATTTTTAAATTTTTTCAAACAATAGCTAAGAGAGTCCCCTTGTAACAATAGTGAGCATCCTACCGAATGCCTGTATTGAGAAGTTTAGAAATATAATAGCTTTACTTTTTTTAATCTTTCTTTGTGTGTGTGTGTGTGTGTGTGTGTATGTGCGTGTGTTCCAATAAAGCTTTATTTACAAAAACAATTGGCAGGTCAGGAGCTGTAGTTTTCTTCAGACACCTGTACTAATGCTTACTCTCTTCCAGGCATTATGCCCTACGCTTTCTTTGTTCTTTACAAAACTCTATGATGTAGGGATAATTAGCCCTACTTTACATATAAAGAGATATAACCAATTTTATAACATTCAGTTTCTTTTTTTTTTATTTAAAGATTTCATTTATTTATTTGACAGAGAGAGAGACACACAGCGAGAGAGGGAACACAAGCAGGGGGAGTGGGAGAGGGAGAAGCAGGCTTCCCGCCGAACAGGGAGCCCGATGTGGGACTCAATCCCAGGACCCTGGGACCATGACCTGAGCCGAAGGCAGACGCTTAACGACTGAGCCACCCAGGCGCCCCAGTTTCTTTTCTTATCATAAATATAACACATGCTTATTCCCCCAATTCAGAAGAATATAAAAAAGTACAAAAAGTGAAAATAAAATAGCCTATTCCCTGGAGAGAACTATTAACATCTTAGTATATGTTCCCTTTTCTACACGTTAATTAAAAAGATAATTTTACTAATAGTATTATTTAACTGGCCTTTTTTTACTTAACAGTAGATCGTGAAGATCTTTACTTACCTACAAATACACTTAATGGCTGCACAGGATTCTGCTGTGTGGAAGTTCAGTGACCTATTTAATTAGTCCTTTATAAATGGACATTTTTACTGTATATAAACAATGCTGCATATATTGTCTATGTAAGAACATATGTATTTGGAGAGATTTCATTATTTTCTTAGGATAAATTCCTAGAAGTGGAATTTTGAGGTAAAAAATATTCAGGTCTTACATTTTGATACATTATAATAGTTTTAAATGATTATTATTATTATTTTTTTAAGATTTTATTTATTTATTTATTTGACAGAGAGAGAGACAGTGAGAGAGGGAACACAAGCAGGGGGAGTGGGAGACGGAGAAGCAGACTCCCTGCAGAGCAGGGAGCCCGATGCGGGACTCGATCCCAGGACCCTGGGATCATGACCTGAGCTAGCTGAAGGCAGTCGCTTAACCAACTGAGCCACCCAGGCGCCCCTAAATGATAATTATTTTGAAGGCAAAGATTCCAAAATAGCATTTATGGTTCCGATTATGCATGGTCATTATTGAAAAATACAGAGAAACTTTAAGGAAGAAACTAAAAATACCTTTTATAATTCTCCCAGCTAGATATAATTGCTAATGATTTTTTGGCATCATTTCTTATGGATATTTATGCAGATACCTTTTGATCAAAATTGTGACCACTCACACACACACACACACATCATTTTATTTTATTTATTTTTTATGTCATTTTAAAGTTATCTCATTTTAAAGTTCTCCTATTTCTTTAAAAATAGTACACATTTCGGGATGCCTGGGTGGCTCAGTCGGTTAAGCCTCTGCCTTCGGCTCAGGTCATGATCCCAGGGTCCTGGGATCGAGTCCCACAAACGAGCCTGCTTCTCCCTCTGCCTGCTTCTGTCTCTCTCTCTCTGATAAATAAATAAAATCTTAAAAAAAAAAAAATAGTGGGGCACCTGGGTGGCTCAGTTGGTTAAGTGACTGCCTTCGGCTCAGGTCATGATCCTGGAGTCCCAGGATCGAGTCCTACATCGGGCTCCCTGCTCAGCAGGGAGTCTGCTTCTCCCTCTGACCCTACCCCCTCTCATGCTCTCTATCTCATTCTCTCTCTCAAATAAATAAATAAAATCTTAAAAAAAAAAATAGTACACATTTCTAAAACTTTGTAAATAGCAGTATCCCTTTGGCTGTAAGGAATAGAAAACAACTCAAACTGGCTTAAACTCTGAGAAAATGTTTTAGCTCTGCTAAATGGAAACTCATGGGAAGGGCTCCCTTTTTCACACTCACGTCAGCAGTGCACTGGTGCTCTCTAGGACCAGGTTCTTTCTGTCCTTTCTGTTGTCTTCAGCTTTGGCTCATTCCCCTGAGTCACAAGTTGGCCTCCGCAGGCAATCTGGGCCAGAAGTTTCCTTCCTCAAGCCAGCAGAAAGGGTGAGGACCTCTTGCTCAATCCTGTCCTAACCTTTGTGTCAACTCTCTGACCGTGACGGATGCTCGGGACTGGTAGGAGAAGACCACAGTTTCCCCAACTTCCCCGATGGCCAGAATTACCTGCCGCTCTTGCCTAAAATAAGCTTCTGGCCTCTTTGCTGGCCCCTGCGAAGGGGCCTGCGAATTTGAAGTTTTTTTTTTTAAAGATTTTATTTATTTATTTGAGACAGAGAGAATGAGAGAGACAGAGAGCACATGAGAGGGGGGAGGGTCAGAGGGAGAAGCAGGCTCCCCGCCGAGCAGGGAGCCTGATGCGGGACTCGATCCCGGGACTCCAGGATCATGACCTGAGCCGAAGGCAGTCGCTTAACCAACTGAGCCACCCAGGCGCCCGCGAATTTGAAGTTTTAACAAGCACCTGAAGTAATCGTCATCAGGGAAGTTTGGGACTCACTGTAGTGGGATGGATGTTGGCAAGTTAAGCACACCATCCACCACAGAGCTGAGATCTTTGTTGGCTCTGGTTTTCCAGCCAGTACACGGTGCATGGCTAGTGTTTATTTATTTATTTTTGTAAGATTTTTTATTTATTCATTGAGAGAGAGAGAGAGAAAGAGAGCACAAGCAGGGGGAGCAGCAGAGGGAGAAGCAGACTTCCTGCTGAGCAGGGAGCCTGATGTGAGCTCAATCCCAGGACCTGGAGATCATGACCTGAGCCACCCAGGCACCCCTAGTGTTTATTTTTTTCAAACTGAATGTATTTTTTTTTTTTTAAGGTTTTATTTATTTGCGAGAGAGAGAATGAGAGACAGAGAGCACGAGAGGGAGGAGGGTCAGAGGGAGAAGCAGACTCCCCGCTGAGCAGGGAGCCCGATGTGGGACTCGATCCCGGGACTCCAGGATCATGACCTGAGCCGAAGGCAGTCGCTTAACCAACTGAGCCACCCAGGCGCCCAAACTGAATGTATTTTTACATAATTTAAATTTGTTGACTCTTTATACCTTTTGTGGGTTGCTTTTTTCAAACACAATTTAATGAGGACTCAGGACAAAAATCACTTTGTTAAAATACTTCTAAGAGTCGTGAGAGAAGTCCCCAGAAGTCAGAACATTTACAAATGAAAACCTCAACCTGAGTGATTTGAATGAGGTCAAGTCTTTTTTTTTTTTTTTTAAAGATTTTATTTATTAATTTGACAGAGATACCTCGAGAGAGGGAACACAAGCAGGGCGAGTGGGAAAGGGAGAAGCAGGCTTCCTGTGGAGCAGGGAGCCCGATGCGGGGCTTGATCCCAGCACCCTGAGATCAGGACCTGAGCCAAAGGCAGATGCTTAACAACTGAGCCACCCAGGCGCCCCTGAGGTCAAGTCTTAATGTAGGTCAGAATTCACATCATCATTGACAGTGGGGCCCCAAGAAACGAATTGATTGTTGGAGTTATCAGTAGTGAAATTCCCTTTGTAACTGAAGTAGGTAGAAGTTGGAATTCCCTATAATAATTATTCTTTCAGAAAAAAATTTTCATAGAAGTGGCACATACTTTTGGAAATAACTGAAATGGTCCAGTCAGAGATATCAAAAGAAAATCTCCAGTTTTGCATGTATACAGTTTGCTCTTCTTAAAACTCAACACCCAAAAAACAAACAATCCAATTAAAAAATGGGCAGAAGACATTAATAGACATTTTTCCAAAGAAGACACACAGATGGCCAACAGACACATGAATAGATGCTCAACAGCACTGATCATGAGGGAAATGTAAATCAAAACTACAATGCGATATCACCTCACACCCTGTCAGAAGGGCTAAAATCAACAACACAAGAAACAATAGGTGTTGGTGAAGATGTGGAGAAAGAGAAACCCTCTTGCACTGTTGGTGGGAATGCAAACTGGTGCAGCCACTCTGGAGAGCAGTATGGCGGTTACTCAAAAGGTTGAAAATAGAACTACCCTACAATCTAGCAATTGCACTACTAAGTATTTACCCAGAGAATACAAAAATACTAATTCTTTTTTTTTTCAAAAATACTAAATCAAAGGGATGCATGCACCCCAATGTTTATAGCAACATTATCTACAATAGCCAAATTATGGAAGCAACCCAAGTGCCCATTGACTAACGAATGGATAAACGAATGGATGTGGTATATATATGTATACAATGGAATATTGTTCAGCCATAAAAAAGCATGAAATCTTGCCATTTGCAACGACATGGATAGAGCTAGAGAGTGTAATGCTAAGTGATACAAGTCAGAGAAAGACAAATACCATATGATTTCACTCATATGTGGAATTTAAGAAACAAAACAAACAAGCAAAGGGAAAAAAAAAGAGGCAAACCAAGTAACAGACTTTTAACTATAGAGAGTGAATTGGTTACCAGAAGGGATGTGGGGGGTTGGGAAATGGGTGAAACAGATGTTGGGGATTAAGGAGTGCACCTGCTGTGATGAGCACCAGGTGTTGTATAGAAGTGTTGCTTCACTATATTGTACATCTGAAACTAATATTACACGGTATGTTAACTAACTGGAATTTAAATAAAAACTTAAAAAATCCCCCAAAACCCCCAAAAATGTATATGTAAAAGATGATCCTGATTTCTATTAAGGGCCTAAAATAACCACTGCTTTCCCTTCAATCATTACCAGAGCTGCAGCTTTGGAGCAGTTCAAGTCTCTTGGTGCTGAGCCCTTGGAGGTGGACTTGAAGGAATCTGGTGAAGGACAAGGAGGATATGCGAAAGAGATGTCCAAAGAGTTCATCGAAGCTGAAATGAAACTCTTTGCTCAACAGTGCAAGGAGGTGGATATCCTCATCAGCACAGCACTTATTCCAGGTATGTCCTTAAGCCACGCTTATCAGTAAAGCACTTTGACTAATGATATTTTAGAATGAGAGTGAAAGTTGTTTAACATTTGAATTTCTTTAAGTAAAGATTGATTTATTTTCTAGAAAGTAAGAAAGCACATGAAAGGCAGAAAGGACAAAAATCACGGTAGCCCCTAGATAAAAATGATCATTAATAGTAGGATCTATTTTCTTCCAGTCTTTTTTCCATATAGTTTTATGTAACTGTGTTCATAGATCATATTCTATATACCATATTATATTCGTAAGCAATTTCCTTTGTTTATGTCATTGATAAATTGGTTTTTAATTTATTTCTGTTCTCTTTGTGAAGATACTACATTCTTATTGTAGGTCATTCAAACAGTACTGAAAAATATGAAGAAAAAAGTACAGACTTGCAATTGCCGCAGAGATGACCATTATTAATATTTTAATCATTTTTCCATACATGAGAGAGAAAGAGAAGGGGACTTGGTGTGTGTGTGTGTATTTGTGGAATTTCCGGTATATGTTTTTTACTAAAGGATATGACACTTTATCACTTTTTTAATGATTTCCTTTAGCATGTTTGGTCTTTGCAACCAAATTGCAAGCTCTTTGATGGCAGGAATTACTTTTCAGTCCTTTACCACATCCTCTTTTTTTTTTTTTAAGATTTTATTTATTTATTTGACAGCGAGAGAGGGAACACAAGCAGGGGGGAGTGGGAGAGGGAGAAGCAGGCCCTCCGCTGAGCAGGGAGCCCGATGCAGGGCTCGATCCCAGGACCCTGGGATCATGACCTGAGCCGAAGGCAGACGCTTAACGACTGAGCCACCCAGGCGCCCCACCACATCCTCTTTTAAAAAGATTTTTCACTCAATAGATGATTGATGCCAAACCAGTAAGCACTTATTAATCAGTAAACAGTAGCTTGATCTAGCAAGATTTGGGAGTGAAGAAACCCTCCACCTTTTATATTCTTAACCCCTCCTCTTCTCCCTTCCCTTCTGTTATTGAATAGTGAATACCATGCTGACTCTACTATTTTCCTTTCTGAAAGGAAGTGGGTCAGATAATGAGAGCTTACAGGGTTAATGGTTGCTTGTGTTAGATCCTACTACAGGAGCCTTGCTTCTTCTAGGGGACAGTGGAAAATAAAAGTTCCTTTGTCATGAGGTCATGGGAGAGGAGAAGTTCTCTTCTGGCATCTTCCCCCAACCCCCTGTCTGAATAATCTATGTGCAAGGGCAGGAAGTTGATTGACATCACATCTATGAGCTTGGGGGAAAATATGTCCCCCAAGCTCTTCTTTCTGTCCTCTCTTTACCTGGGTGATACCAGATACGTGAGCTGGTTTCTCCAGACACCCACATCCCACCAGAGCTGGCGAGATGAAGCAGACGGGATGGGCTGGTGATATAGGCTTAGCCCATAGAAGAATCTGTGAGTGTAGAAATGAGGCAGGGTCGGTTACTGGAGGTAGATGCGGATCAGGCAAGCCAGGGACTCGTGGTGTTGGTGAAATCTGTCAGCTCTGATAGGACTCATGAATAAGCAGTGGCAGGAGAGGATTTCGTCCTTTCCTTTCGTGGCAGTGGTTTGTGGCCCAGCTGTTGCACAGGTGGGTTTGAAGGAGAGATGGGGTGGCCTTTGCTGGAGCCACCACCAACTTCGGAAGTTAGGTGCACCTTGGGGAGAGGTTATGAGCTGACCAGATATAACGAGTGGCCAGTAGAGGGTGCTAAAACATTTCCTCATGGAGTAAATGATCTGGAGGGGAAGCTAGTTTTAGTCAGGTCATGCTCTTACTGGACATAGGATAATTTGGCCGTAGTATATAGAATTATTATTTGATGAAAAAGCCTAAAGTAAGTGGTACAGCTCAAGACTTCTTATATAAAATACATACTGACTTTTAGGGCCTACTCCCCCCAATAATATCTTACTTTTTAAATCAGGGCTTTATGGGGTGCTTGGGTGGCTCAGTTGGTTAAGCGACTGCCTTCGGCTCAGGTCATGATCCTGGAGTCCCGGGATTGAGTCCCACATCGGGCTCCCTGCTCGGCAGGGTATCTGCTTCTCCCTCTGACCCTCCTCCCTTTCATGCTCTCGGTGTCTCATTCTCTCTCTCTCTCAAATAAATAAATAAATAAATAATCTAAATCAGGGCTTTATGGTAAGTGTACTTTAGTAAAAGGTCAAATTGTGTAATAGTCTTAAAGAGGATTTGTTAAAGACATTTTGTTAATCTATTCCACCGAGCCTCTCCTGTTTTCTGTCTTTTCTGAAGCTGTGATCTGTTCAGAGCATGTACAAGTTAGAGGAAGTCCCTGACCAGTGGACTGGCCCAGAGGAGGCACTCAGAGGGCTGGTCTTTCCATTACTTTTTTTTGAAAACCAAAAAAAAAAAAAAAAAAGGGAGAAGTTAATGAGAATATTATAAGGAAGAAGGTGATCTTTGTAAAGATCTTACATATCCCTGGGGGACTGAGACCTGAAAGTGTGAGCATTTAAACAAAAAGATGAAAAGATTCTATAAAGGCACAAATGCCCTTTGAAAAACTGTCCTCAGCATTGTACCTTGACTGGTTTATGTCCTGAGCCTTTGCCTGCGTCACCTGGTGGTGTGTTGAGCTCCTTGGAACAGAAGCTCTTCTCAAGTTTTCCTTGAGTGGTTCCAAAGGGGATTAAATCAAATGTCAGAAGTTGTCCAAGCTCACTTGCTGGGACACAGGTGCTGGGAAGGCTGCACGGAAGACTGGATGGGGATAAGGACACCGAGAGGGGGACATGGGCAGTTAGCTAGCTTTGGGTAGCAATCTTATGGAGTTGGCAAATTTTTGTTCCTCCAAGCTGCACTCAGTCCTTGGGCTTGAAAGAACAGTAACATTGTATTTATGTAGATTGTATGTGGAATGAAATATTCCTGGAGCTTGCTAATTATTTTGCTGGTATTTTGTACCACATACTTGTGCTGTCATCTGGACTCCCTGGATTGGGGTGGGTGAAGGGCTAAAGACTAGAGTGTCACTTAATGTAGGTAGCTTCAGGACAGGGCTGACAGTCCTGTTTTGTGGTGCTGTACACACATGGGAAGACTCCCCAACTTTCCTGTCTGGCTCTTTGCCCTTTGGGGCTATTATTAAAAAAGTAAGGCAGTCCTGCCCTCTGGTCATGTTCAGGCTGTGCTCATAATCTTTTCTCCTAAATTTTTTGAAACTCAAGATTTTTCAGCATCTCTATTGTTCTGGAACCTTTTTAAGGAGACTTTACATAAACTTGGAGTATTTAATCAGGAACAGACTGAATCAGGTTGAAAATTGGATCGGTAAGTTAGGGAGGGGTGGGGTGGGGTGAGGAGGAATCCTAGTGGTTTAGCACTGCCTCTGTGTTAGGCATATTTCACCTAAATTCCAGGAAGAATCAGGAGTACTGTGATGCACATGCTAAATCTACTCTGACAGAAACAACCTTCTCCATTTAAAACCTTCCTGATGACTGCTTCACTACAAACTTGTAAGCCTCATAGGCTCCTCCAGCTTTCCTGCCCCACCCCTTCCCCCACTCAGGTCTTGCCCTTATTTTGTAGTTGAACCATAGCTCCTGGGGAGCCTGGAGTTTTGTTTAGCAATGATGGCAGTGACTTGGACTGCTGGGGTTCCCAGCGTGATTGGATAGAGTCACCTAAAGTGATTAGGCTTGGGTCACAATCCCCACATGCCATGCTATAAAGTTTAGGCTCCTTGGTGAGGTATTGGTTGCCTTTTAGTTTCTAGTTCTGATTTAGCCTTTGGGCTCATGTTAAACTGATTTCTTACTCTCTGGGCCTGATTTCGGTCATGCTGGCTGCTATTATCTTTTCAGATAGGCCAAGGACTTTCAGGCCTTTGCACATACAGTTCCTTCTCTTTGGAATGCTATCCCTGCCCTTCCTTGCCTTTTGAAATCCTGCTTAACCCAGTTACCACTTCCTCCATAGTTTCTGCTTTCTCCTACTCAGCCATAAACACTCTTCTTCCTGCATTCACAGCACTGCCTGTGCCTGGGATTCCCATAGTTCCCGGTCTTACTGCCCGGTAGTGGTCCTGTCTCCTTAGGCATGCAGCGCAAGTGTTGGGCTTTTTTCTGTCATGGTGGATCTGTACCATAGGGCATCATATAATTCTGGGTGCCTTCCTTAGGTCTTCGTTGTTACAGTCTCTTATTTTTCCAGTGCTGTCCAAGGAATGAGAGAGCGAACACTCTGTTGGATAGGAACACTGCAGAGGCTAACTTAAGACTGGGAACCTAGCTTTCTTAAATTTTCAGAACCAGGATACTTGCCAAGTTTGCAATTTGAGGTGGTTACCTAGGCCTCTCAGGAGATAGAATTAGGAAGTAGTAGCAGGTTTGTCCAGGAGTTAGAAAGTGTCTATCAGTCAGGAAGGAAGATATTCATTGTTTGATTATAAATTATAATATCTTAGGCCATATATACTTGGACCTCTTTTTAGGTACAATCCAGATTATGGTAGCAGTACTTTTATCTACTAGATAAGGTCTGTAGAATACACCCTATAAAGGACCCTTGTGATAATTCTACATGACTCTGGAGAATTGGGAGGGGCTCTTTTCCCCGATATGCAAAAAGGCCATATGCATATGACACCAAACTGGAGAGATTTTGCCATCGCCTGGAAAATCAGCATTGGCTCTCCATCTGACATTACTTGTCTTTTTGAAATCTATCTATCCCAAAGAGTAGAAATATGGCACACAAGAATACTTTTTCACAGTAATGTTCAAACTTGTTCTTTCAGGCAAGAGAATAACTGATACAGTGATATACTCTCCATTTGTGAAACCCCACAAAGATAATATTGTTTTGATGCCTCAACAGAGTTTTTACCTAAAGTCAGTGTTTATTGTTCAGAGAAGATTGGTTTTCCTTCTCTGTAAGCTTGATGATCTTACAGTACAGAACTATATAGATCAGTCATTTCTAACTTTTTTTTTGAATTATTTATTGTGTTTTATTGACTGATCTAATTCGTCGGTCATCCTCCCCTCCCTTAAATGTATCATATGGCTGTATGGAATTTTGTAATATTACTTCTACAAAGTTTCATTTGTTATGAGACTTTTGAAGGACAGAGAGAAACACTTAAATGTTGGCAACATCAAGGGTTGGTAACCACAGGCTGTCTACACACCTCTTGGTAGCTTTCAGCACAAACAGGGCAACTTGTCATCAGGAGGAAGATGCCAAGATGGGGGAGTGTTCCATTACCATTTATCAGACGTGACTTCTGAGAGTGTGTTTGAGCACACTTAGTGAGTTATTGGGCCAGATTTAACAAATGTTCTGCTAGGAAAATTTATGGCACAGAATTATATTCTGGTTTGGTCTGTTATTTCTCCAAAAGTATGTTGCAAGATTGGAAGCATTGTGTTCCTGTCCCTGGCAGTCCCTGAATTGAAAAGGATCGGGAGGCTGAGGCCATCTCTGGGGAAGAGCCCCGGACGGATGGAGTAACTGCTTGCAGCTAGTGTGGCCCACCACATGCATTTCTGTATTTTCCTTCTTTCCGCTTTCCCCATACTTCCTTGTGCCTCAGTGTTGAGGTGGTCTAGCTGCTCTAAGAAAGCAACGCAAAAGCTCAGACATTATGGAAATGTACTTCTTGCTCAGTTAACATTAATTGGTGGTTGACACATTGGTGGACAACTCTCCTTCACGTGGTCCTCTGGGGATTCAGGTAGGACAATGTTCCCGTCGCCATTATGAGGCTCTGAAGGGCACTCTAGGCCTGGTCTCTCCGCCAGCCAGCCAGAAGGGAGAGGGACATAGAAGAATGTGCATGGAATGTCTAGAAATGGCACATACCACTCCTGCTCACATTTCTTTAGCTAAGACTTAGTGACATGGCCAAACTTGTGAGGGAAGCTGGGAATTGTTGCCTGGCCTTGTGCCCAGGAATAACAGAACATTGGATTGGTTTGCTAAGGCTGCCATAACAAAATCCCAGCTTAAACAACAGAAGTTTATTTTCTCACAGTCTGGAGGGTGGTGGTCCCAGGTCAAGGTATAGGCAGGTTTGGTTTCTTCTGAGTCCTCTCCTTGGCTTGTAGATGGTTCTCTTCTTGCTGTGTCCTCACATGGTCTTGGTCTCTTTTTGTATCCACATTTTCTCTTATTTTAAGTCTATCAACCAGACTGGATTAGGGCCCAGCCTAATTGCCTCATTTTAACTTAATCACCTCCTTAAAAGCCATATCTCCAAATATGGTCATATTTTAAGGTACTAGGGGTTAAGGTTTCAACATATGAATTTTCTGGGGACACAATTCAGCCCAAAACAAACATGGATTTTGGTGAACAGCTAATAGCCTTTTCCTTTTTCTCACCTTGTAATTTTATCTGCTTATGTTTAATCTATTCACTGGGGATCAGATCTTGGATTTAGAGCCAGATAGAGTAGATTCAGATTCTAGTTCCATTGCCTAATAGCTAGCTGATAGGTTTCTCTGAACCTCTGGTTCCTCATCTCTGAAAACGGGGTAAAATTTTTATCTCATAGAGCTGTTTCATTGAATAGATGAAGAAAAAAATCCGGTGTAGGGCCTGACATATAAAGCATTAGCATCATTCTCTTTTCTGTCATTGGTGATGCCTAGTCTTATTATTTTTTTTTTAAGATTTTATTTATTTATTTGAGAGAGGGAGAACGAGCATGCGCTCGGGTGCATGAGCTGGGCGACGGGTAGAGGGAGAGGGAATGAGAATCTCAAGCAGATCCCTCACTGAGCGTGGAGCCCAACTTGGGGCTCAGTCTCATGACCAGAGCCGAAATCAAGATTTGGATACTGAACCAACTAAGCCCTTGACTTTTTTAATAGGAAGAATAAGGTCTGTAGAATATACCCTCTAAAGGACCCTTGTGATAACTCTACATGACTCTGGAGAATTGGGAGGGGCTCTTTTCCCCGATATGCAAAAAGGCCATATGCATATGACACCAAACTGGAGAGATTTTGCCATTGCCTGGAAAATCAGCATTGGCTCTCCATCTGTCAAGACCTTCTCAAGAACTGTATGGAATGTATAAGACGGTCCCTGAAAAACTGAATTTTCTGAAGATATGCATTTCATTAAGCCTGTTTTGTCAATTAATCTCATTCTGACCTAAGTTGAGTAACCTGGGAAATAAACAGTATTATTTCTATTTTTAAAAATAATCTTGGGCGCCTGGGTGGCTCAGTTGGTTAAGCGACTGCCTTCGGCTCAGGTCATGATCCTGGATTCCCTGGATCGAGTCCTGCATCGGGCTCCCTGCTCGGCAGGGAGTCTGCTTCTCCCTCTGACCCTCCCGACCCTGCCCCCTCTCATGCTCTCTCTCTCTCAGTCTCTCTCTCAAATAAATAAATAAAATCTTTAAAAAAAATAATCTTTTAATTATTTTATAAAACTAGTAAAATCAGAATGTGTAATAAATATTCACTGCTTCAACATGAGAGACGATGGACTCTGAAAAACAAACTGAGGGTTCTAGAAGGGAGGGGGGTGGGAGGATGGGTTAGCCTGGTGATGGGTATTAAAGAGGGCATGTTCTTTTTTTAAAGATTTTATTTATTTTTTAGAGATCGAGTGAGAGAGAAACAGCATGAGAGGGGAGAGGGTGAGAGGGAGAAGCAGGCTCCCCACTGAGCCGGGAGCCCGATGTGGGACTCGATCCCAGGACCCTGGGATCATGACCTGAGCCGAAGGCAGACGCTTAACCATCTGAGCCACCCAGGCGCCCGAGGGCACGTTCTGCATGGAGCACTGGGTGTTATGCACAAACAATGAATCATGGAACACTACATCAAAAACTAATGATGTAATGTATGGTGATTAACATAATAAAAAATTTAAAAAGAGCAAAAAAAAAATTTACTGCTTCAATTTTTAAGGCATTTTGGTAGCAAAGGTACATCTAAATGTGTTGGAGGGAACACAAAGAATGTTATAATTTATATAAGAATATTATATGTTTCTGGGACACCTGTGTAGCAGTCGGTTAAGTTTCTGCCTTTGGCTCAGGTCATGATCCCAGGGTCCTGGGATCGAGTCCCACATTGGGCTCCTTGCTCAGTGGGGAGCCTGCTTCTCCCTCTGCCTGCCGCTCCCCCCGCTTGTGCTCTCTATCTCTGACAAATAAATAAATAGAATCTTTAAAAAAAAGAATATTGTACGTTTGTGTTACTATTTAAATATGGTAGACTGTTTTGTTTTTTTAAGAATTCCCATTGCTTATGGAGCCATGGTAAAATCTTGACTAATTTTGATTTTTATTTATACAGAATTTTGCAGCTATGAGAGGTGAATTATTAAGATAATCCTTAAAACTTTTTATAAATGTGTCCTTTGATAATTAGGTAAAAGCTTGTTTTTAGTTTTTTTCTTTAAACAGATCTTTAGGGATTTCTCTAATTTGCTAAAATATGCTGTTGACTAATCATATTTCGTAAGTATTACATTTAGAAATATCTCACGGTATTCAATTTGTAAAAGCCAAGGTTTTGCTGGCCTTTCTCTCTGGTTTCTTATACAAATAATTGTGCAGAGAAAATTTTTCTCTAGTTTCATGGATAGAACTCACATATAAAGTACTCTGCTTGACTCTTTAAGTTTGGGTCAGAATCTCTGTTCGTGAATGTAGCTTTGTAAAGCTTAGCCAGTGATAACAAAGATGGAGGGGTTGAATCAGTATGTTTCTCCATGCACCATAAGGCTGGCTAAATCACAGACCCAGTAGATGATAGGTCAGTGGAGCAAATATTCAGCAGTTTCTTGCCACTGCCTGTCTATTACATAATCAATTACCTGTTTTTCTCATAGGTATACATATATGTATAAAAAAAACCTTTGGTCCTTCTCTGTAGCATTTTTATAGCTTAAGACCCAATGCTTTATTCCCATCTGTGATTTTGAAATTCCAAAAGAGCCTTTGATGTATAAATCAATTAGGATGACTTTGGTTGCCAGCAGCAGAAATTCCAGCACATTCTGCCTTAAGAAAGGAGATAACTTGGGTTATGTATCTGAAGGAAGTCCAGTCATAAGTGTGGGTAGGTGTGCTGACATCAGGGGGCTTTGGCTGTGCTCCTGTATTCTCTTACCTTGCCCTGCTCTGTGAGTTGGCCTCATCAGTGCTGGAGGTCGGTGGCGCTTTGGGGCCTCTGGTGTGCCCATCACAACATCCAGAGGGTAAAACAGGTCAGTTCCAGTGGTTCCCTCTTGAAGAGCAAGGAAACTTCTTTTTCAGAAGCCCTGAGCAAACTTTCCCTTGTTCTTATTGGCCTCCATTGGGTTAGTGCCCATCCCTGAGCCAATTCTCATGGAGGCAGGGCAATGAGATGCCCCTTGGCTTCCATCTGGATTTCTGAACCAGTCACTAATAAGGTGATGAGATGATCTTTAGGCCAGCCATGCTTGCATCTGGAGTGGTTTCTGAGGTCATTTTCCTGAAGTTCCTGGACTGTGTGGAGAAAATGGAAATCAGAGTAGTGACAAGAGGACGAACGAAGTGGGTGCTGTTCAGTGCAAAATTGTGTTCTCTTAATAATGACATTTCTTTATGTATAAATGCTATAGTTCATAATGTCTTTACATGCTGTATTTTCCATTGAGTAAATGTATAGTATTGCATTACGTTAAAAATTCTCCTTCTCTTGTTAGTGCTTGTCCATGAAAATCTATTTTGGTTTGGATAAATATATTCTGTAATTTGTATTTTTAATCTCTTTGCTACTATACTGTTAAATATACTATGATCTTGTTAAAGCAGAAGATTTTTCTTGAGCTTGTCTAATTTGATGCCTTACAGGCCAGGAAGTTAGGAATTTCTCCATCCAATTATATGCTATTGAATAGTTCCAGTAAATAATGCTAAATGTTCTTTAGAATCATTATAAAATTTTGTGGTAAATCCATTTCATCTTGATGTCTTGTTTTTTTTTTTTTTTTTTTAAGATTTTATTTATTTTTTTGAGAGAGAGTGAGAGAGCGGGAGAGAGCACAGGTGGAGGTGGGTGCAGAGGGAGAGGGAGAAGCAGACTCCCTGCTGAGCAGGGATTATGATCAGAGCTGAAGGCAGATGCTTAACGGACTGAGCCACCCAGGCACCCCTTGGTGTCTTGTTCTTAATATTTTTAGTGGTTTCCTCTTAATTTTTTTGTTTATTTGTTTAGTGTGATTAAAGTTGTCTGTGAGGGCTTGATTCTTTTCCCAGTAAGGTAGAGTCTGAGAATTTATTTATTTCAGATGATCGATCATATTAGGCCTGATTCATTCAATGAGGTATAATGTATTGTAAAACTTTCTGGTGCATCTCTACCCATTGTTGTTTAGTTTAAGCTAAATAACTCTTTTTGAATTTAGTCTTGCAGAGAGGCCAATGATATATTCTTTTGCTATATAGCCATAGTTGTTAAAGCTATTTTTTTTTCTTTTTCTTTTTAAGTAATCTCTACACCCAACGTGGGGCTTGAACTCATGACTCTGAGATCAAGAGTCGGACTCACATGCTCTTCCAACTGAGGCAGCCAGGTGCCCCTAAAGCTGTTTTTAGAAATGAGTAATTTTTCTAGAAATTTCTTTTTTTTTTTTTTAAAGATTTATTTGTTTTGGGGGGAGAGAGAGAATGAGCATGAAGGGGAGGGGCAGAGGAAGAGGGAGAGAGAAAATCTCAAGCAGATTCCTCCCTGAGCATGGAGCTGGATGTGGGTCTCAATCTCACAACCCTGAGATCATGACCCAAGCTGAAATCAAAGAGTCGGACGCTTAACTGATTCAGCCACCCAAGCGGGGTGTTTCTAACTTTAATACTTTTAAAACTTCATCTTAGCATTCACTTAATGAGGAAGTACATGAGTATGAATTCAATCATATTTAAGAATGAATTTGTATGGATCACAGCCATACATCTGTACATCTAGAAATGATGCACAGGTGAGGCATTTTTTCAGCCTACAGTCAATTCCTGATGCACACAGAGATTCAAGGATACCTACCGTAATCTATGCCATCCCTACTCATCCTAAATAATGACCAACCAATTAGGAAATTGAAAATTTTTAGGTGACTCCTTTAAATACCTCAGCTAATTTGGATAATAAAAATGTTCATTAACCTTTGAATGTAGCTTCTTTCAGTCCTAAAATATTAGTCTTCAGAGCTATAGGGAAAATTTTCCTTCCCTATCCAGCTTGCATATGGTAGGCACTAAATATTAGTTGAGTGAATGAATAAATATTTGAATGATGACTGTGACTACACGGTGTCCTACCATTGTCTTGGCTAAAATATGGAAATAAACATCCCCAACTGGGAGGGAGCAGAATAATCTTACCAGGGAATGTAATGTCCAAGAACAAGAAGGAACCAAGAAATATTTCATGAAGTTGGACAGCATGCCAGATCTCTTACCCACAGTTTGCACTGTGCCAGGAAATACATAAAAAAAAATTTATCTCCTTGTTGATTTTATTCTATCGTATTTTCTGTTGTCATAGTTGTTTTGGGGGGGAGGTAGTTTGAGGAAATGTAACAATTTTGGTCTTTTTACATACCTCATGTTTTACAGATAAAATTACAAAATTAACAGAAATGAGCAGTCAAAGGGGAAAGCCCAGTGGTGCCTGCTTAAAAAAACAAACAAACAAAAACTTACCTGCCTTTTTAAATTAACTCTTCTTTTTTTTTTTTTTAAGATTTTATTTATTTACTTGAGAGAAAGAGCAAGCGAGAGAGAGCACGAGTAGGGTGAGGGGAGTGTGGAGGACAGGGAGAGGGAGAAGCAGACTCCCCTCTGAGTGGGGAGCTGGATGTGGGGCTCCATCTCAGGACCATGGTTAACCGATTGAGCCACCTAGGCACCCCTTTAATTAACTCTTCTGACTTCTTCTACAGTTATGTCTTGAAACACCTGATACGATCATTTGATCTTTTATATCTAGAATCTATACCAGACTGTCTCTGGGGTATATGGGACATCTCTTTATATTTGAAGGATTTGAATTAAACATTGGATATATTCTTCTCTTTGTTTTATGTTGTAAAAATCTTCCTGTTTGCTGTCCATCCCTTAGTTAGGTCTCTGTCTCATTCTGTAAGTGTTTTAGAAGCACTTTGAAAGGCTGTCCTAATGAGTAGCTTCATTTGCTGCATCAGTTTTTAATTGATAAGAAAATAGATTGGTCTAATGGCATTTTTAAGTTGTTTTAATTCTTCTAGTACTTTTTTTTTTTAAGCTTTTATTTATTTATTTGAGAGCGAGCGAGCACACGAGTGCGTGAGTGGGGGAGGAGGAGCAGAGGGAGAGAGACAAGCAAACTCCATGCTGAGTGTGGAGCCGGACTCAGGGCTCGATCCCACAACCCTGAGATCATGACCTGAGCTGAAACCAAGAGTCAGATGCTTTAGGGCGCTTGGGTGGCTCAGTTGGTTAAGCGACTGCCTTCGGCTCAGGTCACGATCCCAGAATCCTGGGATGGAGTCCCACATCAGATTCCCTGCTCAGTGGGGAGGCTACTTCTCCCTCTGACCCTCTCCCCTCTCATTCTGTCTCTCTCTCCCTCTAACTAAATCAATAAAATCTTTTTTTTTAAAAAAAGAGTCAGATGCTTTAACTGGCTGAGCCACCCAGGTGCCCCTCTTCTAGTACAACTCTTAATTTAGGTCTTCAACCTAGAGAAGAAACTGGTTGTGATTATGCAGGAGTACTTTATTATTATTATTATTTTTATAAAAATAGTATGTGACTTTTGGAAATGCAGTAAAGTACAAAGTAGAAAATAAAGATCATCTGTGATCTCTCTACTCAGTGAAAAATACTATTAACATTTTAGCCTTTTTCAATGCATTTTTATCATGTTGGATCAAGATATAATATCCTTCTCATTTTTCCCATTTAATACTATATCATAAGTTTTCTCCTTCATGTAACATGATGAGTCTTTAAGAAATCTTTGTATATATGTTTTAATGGTTTTGTAGAATTTTCTTGTTTTAATGTACCACATTTTATTTAATGGTTCCCCCAAAGTTGGGCTTTTCACTTAATTCCGCTTTTTGTCAATTAAAAATAATGCTCTAACCTTTTTTCTGTGTTATTCCAGTGTGTGTGTCTTCATTTATTTCCCCAGGATTAATCAATTCTTAGAAGTAGAATTACTGGGCAAGTGGATATCAACATTTTTGGCCAGTTGCTACATGTTGGTAAATTATGCTTTCCTGAAACTTCTGCATAGTTCATAATCTCATTAATAGATCCTCCAGCTTATTGTTTCATTTCAACATTATTATGATTTTTAAAATATTTTATTTTTAGGTCATTTCTACATCCAATGTGGGGCTTGAATTTATAACCCCAAGATCATGAGTCCCATGCTCTACTGAGTGAGCCAGCCAGATGCCCCCATTATTATGATTTTTTGACCTTTCATTTTGAGAGACAAAAAAAAGTATCTCACTTCTTGTAACTTTGATTCATATGAGGATGAACTTTTTTTTTTTAATTTGGTTGTTACCATTTCTTTTAGAATTAACCATTTGTATTTGTTTTTCATGTGTTAGGATCTTAGTGTTTTGTCTTTATTTAAATTTTTGTGGGCTTTTTATTAATTTTTTGTCATGTTGATTTTTGAGGACTGTAATATATACATATTTCATATTTAAATCCATTGATGTTTTTCTCATTTTCCCCATTGCTTTAAATTTAAGAAATACTTTTTAATTCAAAGACTAGAGAGATATTCACCAAGGTTTTCCTTTTTTCTTTTTCTTTATGGGTTGATTCTCTCCCTCTTTTTAAAAATTTTATTTATTTTAAGTAATCTCTACGTGGAGCTTGAGCTCATGACCCCAAGATCAAGAGTTGCATGCTCTTCCGATTGAGCCAGCCAGGTGTCCCGAAGGCTGATTCTCTTTTATAATTCATTCTGATCTATAGAATTTAGAGTTTAGTTTGAAGTCTGATATTAGGTTTGGGTAGATTTTTTCCCCCCGATACCTAACTGATCATCTTATTCCTTTTGTTCCTTCCATTTTGTGATGCCACATTTATCATATATTACATTTTTACCCTAGTAGGCCATCAGGGTAAGATAGTATTTTAAAATTGCCTTCTTAGTCTTTCCTCCTCTTGAACTATTCTTTTGAGGATTTGCTCATTTGGAACTTTTATGTACTACCCTGCTCCTCTTTTGGCTCTATTTTTTCCCTTCTGTTTTCAATTTTCGTTTCTGCACTTTTAGAATTTTCAAAAAATTAATCCACATGTGAATGCTTAAGGCCAGCTGCACTGTTATATTCATCATCATATTCCCTGTAGCCTTTATTGATTTTTTTAAATTATAAAATTAAAACTAGCTCTTATAGAAAATTTAGGAGATAAAGAAAAGCACAAAGAAGAAAATATTCTTTTTTTTTTTTTTTTTAAAGATTTTATTTATTTATTTGACAGAGAAAGACACAGCGAGAGAGGGAACACAAGCAGGGGGAGGGGGAGAGGGAGAAGCAGGCTCCCCGCAGAGCAGGGAGCCCGATGTGGGACTCGATCCCGGGACTCCAGGATCATGACCTGAGCCGAAGGCAGTCGCTTAACGACTGAGCCACCCAGGCGCCCAAGAAGAATACATTCTTACCACTCAAAGATATCCTGCTATGGCTAAACGTTACACAATGTAGAATTTACTAGAAACTATATAGTATAGTATTTTATGTATGTATATAAATATATATGAAACATTCATATATGTGTATATAAAATTTTTATTTACCTTATGGCAGCAGTCTATACATACTATGTCATTGTGTGCATTTTACTTATAATAGTTTCATGTATTCTAAATATCCCTCCTTAAATAAATTTTAACTCACCCTCTAGTTACTTGACTAGATAAATTACTTTGTGTGAAAGAATAGCCTACCCTTTCAAAAGTGATTAAATTTCAGACAGACAGTATGGACAGAACACATATTATCTTTGTTAAGATGCAAGTGTGTTTATGTGTGTGTGTGGTCTGTGCATTTAAAGTTGTGTCAGCTATCGCATAATTGTTTTGCGAAGGTCGAGTGAGTAAAATCAAAGACAAATCGGTAGTATATCTGGTGTTTTCTAGGGAGCTTAAATGGTTTTGGCCACAGGAGGTCTTGTAAAGTCAGTGGGGTTATAGTCCAGGAACTGATCCTTTAGCTCTCACTGGGTCAGAAGAAAGAAGGAATCCAGAACTTTTAGGGCAGGAGGAATTAGTTAGAAGCCAAATCAAATTTGTGAAGTTGATGGCGGTAAAGTTGGTGCAGTTAGAAGTCAAAGGGGGTGGACCTGGATCCAGAATGCAGTTTAAGGCGTATCAGCCTGGGACTGGAGAGAACAAGTAAGGTGTGAGGAAAAGCTGTAGCAAGCAAGAGGCTGGTTAACGGAGAAGAGGCTGGTTAATGGAGAAGAGGCTGTGGACTAGAGAAGAGGAAGGGGGATGATCATAACCACCTAGAAAGTACACATTAGCACTTTAAATTTGCCAGTTTACGTGGATGCGACCATATGATCCATAGCCGTAAATTACTGCAGAGCTCAGCAGCGTGACCTTTTTTGGGGGGGCGAGAGTCCTCAGATGTATGTTGTTTGCATCCCCAAGTTCTCATGTTTGAGTAAAATTTAAACATTCAAGATGGTTTTGTTGGACTGTAGTGGGGAGAGTAGAGGAAAGGAATATTTCCAGAGAATTTTGAGAACTGATGAAACCACCAGGACTTCAGAGTGTTGTCTTTGGGGGAAAATATCTCCTTATTCTTGCTCTTTCATGGAGACTCCAAAGATTATCCAACAAACCACGTGGCAGTTAGCCCTGTGTGGTGGGAGCAGAAGGTCCAGTGGGGGTAGTAATGAGAGAGAATGGGAGAAAGAGTGCTTATACCCAGTCAGGAAGGCCTTCAGTAATAGGAGGCCGTGGGATTTGGACTTTATCTCGGAAGTATAAAGTTGGCTTCAAGAAAGAGGGAGGTACTATATAAATACCCATTTGTATCTTTACAACTTTTTTTTTCCCCATATGTGCTACAAATCTTCATTTTTCTCTTTTGAATCACATGTATTCCAATCAAGTAGATTGAAAAACAGATTATTAGAATGCAAATTTTATTTTATATTAATTTCCCTTTATAAAGTCGATAGTGTTTTTACTAACATTCTGTAAAGACAGAGTTGAAAACTTTCTAAAAGAGGAGATAAAGATACTTAGGCTATTAACTCTCTGCTTTCCTACTACTAATCTCACAAGTTTATTTCCTTTGTCTTTTGGCTTAGGTATATATTGTTCTATGAAACTTGAACACGGTGATATTCTGACAATGTGGGCCCTGTTGAACTAACTAATATAGGTTAGCTTGAGAAATCCTTATGTTTGGTGCTTTATCTTATGTAAGAATTAGTGAATGAATTTAAAATGGGAACTATCTCAACTATCTCATGACTAGAGTGTTCCATAAGAACAGGGATCTTTTCTGTTTATCTACCAGTATATTCTGAGCACCAGGTATAGGGCTTGACTCATCAGAGGCAGAATAAACAGTGTTGAGGGGGGAATAACAGTGTATGCATGATTCCCAATCCCAGTCCCAAACTGGGATTTCCTATTGTTTTCATTTCGTGGCATTTCCCTTTCTCTCCTTGAAGTTATCCTGTGATAAATGAAGGTAGATTAATATATGTGGGGAGATCTGGTGAAGTTTGTTAAGATGTTTGGAAATATTCCATTTTGCAATTCATAAATTACTATTGACTATTCCCTTGCATTTGTGATCTTTATGAATTGTCCAATTCAGGTGCACATAGTTTTCTTAATAGCTTACTATTATGCATTCAAAAAGAAACAGGCAGAATGTTTATGTCTTCATGAGTGGTCCTGGATGTAAGCCAGTTTGGAAGAGCAGTACTAAGTAAGCGAACGGCAAGATCCCTCTGCATATTGGCTTTGCAGTTCACACTTACCATGTTTCTTCCTGGGAGGATGACCCGTTTCAACTGCGTGATGGACTTTCGGGGTATCTTGAAAGAGTTAATGTTTCAGATGTTACATTTTTGAGTGTCCAGAGACTACTGTAATAATTAGGAAATAAAGTTAAAAAGTATAATATAATTTGTCCTGTTCTCTTTGATTTTACCAGGTAAAAAAGCTCCAGTTTTATTTAGTAAAGAGATGATTGAGTCAATGCAGGAAGGCTCAGTTGTTGTGGATTTAGCTGCTGAGGCTGGCGGAAACTTTGAAACCACTAAGCCGGGAGAACTTTATGTCCATAAGGTATGCCGAACAGCTTCTTCTGTCTACGAGCCATCTCCCACGTCTTTAGTGACTTGAAGCAAGTGTGTATTCCGTTAAGGTATTCAGAGAAACTGAGGCCTGGAAAGTTTTAAAATTAAAAACAGGCACATCGAAAGCTCTTTTTGAAATCTGTATTTGGGGGCGCCTGGGTGGCTCAGTCGTTAAGCGTCTGCCTTCAGCTCGGGTCATGATCCCAGGGTCCTGGGATTGAGCCCCACATCGGGCTCCCTGCTCCGTGGGGGGAAGCCTGCTTCTTCCTCTCCCACTCCCCCTGCTTGTGTTCCTGCTCTCACTGTGTCTCTCTCTGTTAAATAAATAAATAAAATCTTTAAAAAAAAAAAAAAAGCTGTATTTGTTTGTGAGATGTGTATATATTTATAAAGGTATGTAATTTCACAGCTTAGCCTTGACTGTGACTGAGGAGTGTCCTAGAAGGAATGTGAACAGATAGAATTAGACCTTTCTGATCGTATTTTTGTTCATGTAGGGAGTTACTCACATAGGCTACACAGACCTTCCCAGCCGAATGGCCACGCAGGCCAGCACCTTATATTCCAACAACATCACCAAGCTCCTGAAGGCCATCAGCCCTGACAAAGATAATTTTTATTTTGAAGTGAAAGACGACTTTGACTTTGGTACAATGGGTCATGTCATTAGAGGAACTGTAGTGATGAAGGTAAGTAAAGAGACCTGTTCCTTTCTGAGTTTTCATTAGAAATGTTTTAGGATTTCTGTTTATGGAAGGATCCTATTTTGGAATTGAGATATAATCTAATAAAGGGTTGATGTGTTGGGTTTATACCAATAAAAAGTGTTTAGAAATGCAGAACGATTTAAAGAAAAAAATCACAGAGGCTTATATATACGTGAACTCATCCGAAATATGCATTGCTTTTGAAAAACAGAAGCAAACAAAACAAAAAACCAGAACTGAATAAAGTGAAAAACTTTCCCCTTGCCACGTATTTCCTTTTAGAGGATTGATCTCTGTTTTTCCATATATATTCTGTGCACATAGAAATTATGTATCCATGCATAACAAACATTCTATATTTATATACACATATGTATTTATATAAAGTAAATTATAAATGACATGAATTTATTTAAGATTATATAGGGGCTCTTGGCTGGCTCAGTCAATAGAGCATGCCACGCTTGATCTCGGGGTTGTAAGTTCAAGCCCCATATTGGGTGTAGTGATTGCTTAAAAATAAATCTTTCAGGGGCGCCTGGGTGGCTCAGTCGTTAAGTGTCTGCCTTCGGCTCAGGTCATGATCCCGGGGTCCTGGGATCGAGCCCCGCATCGGGCTCCCTGCTCCTCGGGAAGCCTGCTTCTCCCTCTCCCACTCCCCCTGCTTGTGTTCCCTCTCTCGCTGTGTCTCTCTCTCTCTGTCAAATAAATAAATAAAATCTTTAAAAAAAATAAATCTTTTAAAAAATTATATTTAAAAGAAAAATCTCCCCCCCCCCCCCCCCCCCCAGGAGAGTCACTACGTAGCTTCTGTGTTTTTGAAATGCTGGATTGACTGTTAAAAAAAATTCTATTTTTCTTATTTCTATTAGGATGGCAACGTGATTTTCCCTGCTCCCACCCCGAAAAATATTCCTCAAGGTGCCCCAGTAAAACCGAAGACAGTGGCTGAGCTGGAAGCTGAGAAAGCAGCTACCGTCACCCCCTTCAGGAAGACGATGACTACGGCTTCTGCATATACAGCAGGTGAGGACCCCATTCATGAGGGTTGAGTCCTGATTGTTTGGATTTTGTAAGAAATGCATTAATTGTCAAAATTAGTGAATGAGATCCTGTTGTCCTCCTTTGGATTCCATGAGGAAGTGGGCCTGTTAGAAGCAAGTTTTCGTAAATGTGTTACTAGCCTCACCTCTGTGGCCTTGGAGACTGCATTGATGGCTGACCCCAGAGATGCAGGTGCTCGCTAGATACTGGAATGAATGTGTGTGAAAGCATAGACGGGCTGTTAATGCTTTTCTTTCATAGAAAACATTTAAAATATAGCTGTTAGGAGTTTTATCTTACATCAAATGTATCGAGTAGTGATCTGTGTCAGATTGTGTTGGTGTTAAGTGCCTGTAAATATGGTTATTTATTTATCTTTACGAGTTATAAAACATCAGTTGTGATCATCTGCACGTTGTGTAAGACTGGGGAACCACATGTTTGCGTTGAAGAATAAACAGTAGGAGACAGGTATGGCCCTTGACCGTTTGTCTAACATCCTAAGTTCTTCACCTAGTAAAAAAAATTCAATTTTTAAGTTTTCATTTCTTTACAGTTTAACACAAATTCTTTGCTTTTTAGTTCGCCTTTATGAAAACATTAAGCAGTCACTGTAAAATAATGGTAAATATTCATTCTGGTTACGAATTGTTAAGAGTCTGAAATAGGGACATTTGGTTTTAAATTGGTTTCTCTCTCATTGAATGAATTAAAAATATTTAGATCTACTTGGAGCCAAAGCAAAAACAAAACAAAAGCAAACTATAAAGAATTAAGGACCAGCACCAGGCACACAATTCTTGTAGCCTCAGCATTCTCCAAATTCCCATGCGAGCCCAGATGTTTGAAAGAGAAATATGTAACTCTCCTTGAATAAAGAGCAAGTCTCAGCAAAATGACTTAAAGCCTCTAGTTGTGAACATGGTGAATAAATGGGGCAGTGTCCCTACTTGCACTTACTTGTTAAAAAAAAAAAAAAAAGAAACCAGATTATTATATTGTACCTGGAGAGGATTCTTGGAAGGATTGTAAATTTCCATTTCTCTTTGCGGTTCATGAGGAAATACAGTGCGGCATGTATGATGGTTTATTTTTCTAGGTTTCTCTCTCATTTGTTAAGTGAAAGTTTATTGCATTTTAATAGATACGACATTAGCATATTTTAGGGAATAAAAGAATGTCCTTATATTTGTTTTTCTTTACCTTAAACTTCCTCCTTTATAATAAAAACAAGCATTTTTCTTTTATGTGTGTTAGGAATCCATTTGAATAGCTTTCTCCAAAGAATATGATTTGCTTTCTTTTCCTTTTCTTTTTTTCTCTGCCTTTCTCTTTCCTTTGTTACAAAGAGTATAGAAATAGCATAGTTGACATTATTAAATATACTATAGAAAAGACATTAGTTTACTAAGGAGTTGATTAAAAAAACCCTTTAGATAGGTGATTCCTATCTTAGATGCCCAACAAAAGAATGGACTCCAGATTATGATAATTTAGTGCTGCTTGATTAATGTGGTCATTTAATGAATGCTAGGCATTGCACTAAACACTTCATATGCCTTAACCTATTTACTCTTTATAAGACCTCAGTGAGGTGGGCATATTATTATTTTCTTCTCCAGGTGAGGACAGAGAGGGTTAATAATTTTACAGATGATGATAATATAGCACAGAGAAGTTAAGTAACTTGCCTGAAATCTCACAGCTAGCAAGCAGTAGACCCACAGTTTGAACGAGGCAATCTGGCTTATGAAAACATATTTTTAACCACAACTCTATACAGCTTCTCTGATGTTTAACTAGAACACAAAACAATATTCTGTCTACTCTCCCTCCAGATGGTTAACAGGCCATGTATTGGAACCCTGGGCATTTTATATTTGGGTAGGGAAATATAAATTAAAACTGCAGTCTTATTACATGATCTAAAGTAAAATTAATGTCAACTCCTAGATGTTCTAGCTGTGCCACTTATAAAGAAATACTTCATAACACGGGGAAAAAAAAGTACCTTACTCAAGAAAGTTGAATTCCAGCTCCCTGGTCCCCCATTCACATTCTGTTTTTACTGACCACTAGGTAACCCTTCCTTCTGTTGCAGAATAGCCATCCACATGTTTGCTATTAGGGAAGGCAATAATTAAAGATGTATGTTCATAGCTGACTGTTTGTCTTCTGCACATTCTTAATTTAATTTGTATTTTTTTTTTCCTTTTCTTTGTAAAATCCTGTTTGCTGACTTGGTGTTGAGGCTGGAGTTGACTGCCCTGGCCAGCAGTCCAGTCCAGCTTCAGGAGCAATTGCAAAACCTCTGTCCCGGGGGGTGGGGGGGTGGGAGGTGGAGGCCATATGTTTTGGGGAGGTGCTGGAGTGAATGAAATCCTTCCTACTCTTTTAAAATCCCTCTTCCTCAGCCAAAGCTGAGTGACATGAAATTGGCTTCAAAAAAGTCCTGTCTTGTAAAGGTCGTGTCTTGCCCAAGTAGAAAATGCTTTGGTAGATTCTGTGTAGGTCTGTAATTCTGGAACAAAAGCACTTGTATAAACACATGTGGCATCATCAGTGAAAGTCAAAACAGGGAAGAGGACAATGGGGAAATTGTTATCAAGGTGACTCATAAATTTTACTAGATCTTTACAGCTTATTTTATTTGGGGAGATGGTGGTCAAGAAGTTGAGTTTTGTTCATAATACCTTTAACCTCCCCTGGCCCCCATCGTGAAATGTGTAAAAAATCTCATTATTGGCAAACTCCATATCGGGTGCAGAATTTAAAAGCATTGACTGTTTCACATGTTTTTGTGTGGGTGTGCGTGCTTTTAATCTTGAGATAATTGGAGGTCAGCTCATACTCTTTTCTTTCTGTAGGTCTCACTGGGATGCTGGGTTTGGGCATTGTGGCGCCCAATTTAGCCTTTTCCCAGATGGTGACCACTTTTGGCTTGGCCGGCATCGTGGGCTACCACACCGTCTGGGGAGTGACCCCTGCTCTCCACTCACCACTGATGTCTGTGACTAATGCAATCTCAGGTTTGGTCCTCTCTTGTTTCCCCTCATTTTAGGTTTTCATGGGCTTATTCAACTCTGCAACTGCTTTCAATGACGTTTCCAAAGTCTTCGTTTACAAATTGTATGGCTTGGCCTCTTGAGGTGGTGGTTGTGGTGGCTTGGGCTCCCCGAGGGGGTGAGGGTGGGTCTAGAAGTGAGGGGCCCAGCAAGCTTGTTAGGCCTTGGGGCTGCTCCCATTTCAAGCAGGGCAGGGCCATTCTTCTTCCTTTCGATGGTAATTTCCTTTAAAGAAAGGATTCCTCTGATATCACAGAATTGTAATTGTAGCATCCTTTAGGGGCTCTTAGATTCATCTAAACATCTAGCCTAGCAAGTATGTAGTAAGTAGGCCATACCTGTCATCAGATTCACTCCGAAGCCTTTGGAACAGGAAACAGCTGCCCAGGCAGGGTAGCCGAGCATCAGCCGAGCATCAGGCTGGTGGTGCGAGTCTTCACAGTGGTCCACGTGGCGTCCACACAGCTGCCCAGGAGCTCTTCTCTTTGGCCCCCAGTGATGCTCAGATCTGAGGAGTGAGACCCAGCTGGGACAGGTGTGGGGCTGGCCCTGGCTTGGAAGCCTCATGCTGCCAGGGCTCTGGGCACAGCTGCTGGGGGCTCTGCTGGGAGCGTGACTAATTCCAAGGGGCACCATACTCTGGAAAGCTCATCGTCATGGCTTTGCCATCATATTTTTCTAGTTCATGCGTAGATCCTTCCAGTTCAGAAGCAGTTTATCCACCCGCGGTCCCTTGTTACCTCTTGTCCAATAACATTATCGATTTAGATCTTTATCAGGGGAACAGAGCTAGAAAGTTAAAGGGAGGTCAAATTTTTATGCAGAAGGAGAAAAAGTTTTGTTAACTCTTTGCCCACAAGAGTACTTCAGTTACAATGGTGTGTGAGGACTTTCTCCGTTGTGTCTGTCCATGTGAGATCCTACAGCTGTGACACTTCATTTGGCCTTGTCTCTGTAACCATTCACCATCTTGCTTCTTTCTTCCTAGGGTTGACTGCAGTTGGTGGGTTGGCACTGATGGGAGGACATTTGTATCCTTCCACAATTTCTCAGGGCCTTGCCGCTCTTGCTACATTTATTTCCTCAGTCAACATTGCAGGTATGATGGCAGTGGTGGTGAGAGAGCCCAGAGTGCTATTTAAAAAAAAATTATTTCAGCAAGCTCTACACCCAGCATGGGGCTTGAACTCACGACCCCAAGATCAAGAGTCGCATACTCTTCCGACTGAGCCAGCCAGGCACCCCCTAGAGTGCTATTTTTTTTTAAAAGATGTTATTTTTTATTTATTTGACAGAGACACAGTGAGAGAGGGAACACAAGCAGGGGGAGTGGGAGAGGGAGAAGCAGGCTTCCCGCGGAGCAGGGAGCCCGATGTGGGGCTCGATCCCAGAACCCTGGGATCATGACCTGAGCCGAAGGCAGATGCTTAACAACTGAGCCACCCAGGCGCCCCTAGAGTGCTATTTTTAATGGAGAAGTGAGAAGCAAATATAAATCCATATAGAATAGACATTTGGACTTTTTTAGACATTTGGATTTTAAGAATTTAACTGTGCCTTTAAAAATTGTTTCACTCAGACCATAAATGCTCTCTGTGAAGAAAAATTATTTTGCCCATTTGTAATTTTTAGAAACTATTTGATAGAAGAACACCCCCTTCCTCAGTGCCCCAAAATAAACAAGCAAATGATTGTCTTGCTGCAAGGTAACTGGAAAGTTATTGAATGCATAGTTTTGAATTAAGTTGACTTATAGCTATCACCATAACATCTGTAAATGAGTATACTTTTAGATAAAATTTTAGCCTTTGCCTTATCCTAGCCTGTGTTTCTGAAAACTGAAAGCCTAGCATATCACTTGTGTAAGCTCATTTGATGCTATTTTGTAGCTAAAAATTAGTTAATGTGTCCAAGAAATCCGGTGCCTGTTGATGTGGCATTTTTTTCTTTTATCACTTATTATAGGTTTAACAGAGTAACCTATTTGAAAAAAATACTAGCCTTTGACCTTTGCATTCCCAAGCTGTTTGAATGCCTATTTACTTGTAGTCAGGCAGAAATAGTTAGTTCTGTACTCTGATTGCAAGTTTTCTTCCTGAATATAGGGTTCCCCACCTTCAATGAAACTGGCTTGAGTGATAGAATAAGTTTTAATTTTGAGGTTCTAAAATGTTACTTAATATATTTATCCCTAGGTGATAAAGATGTGCTTAAAATAGAAAAATTGTACCAGTTTAAAGATCATGTTTCTCAAAATACCTCTTTCTGTTTCATATTTACTTTGATAAGGCGGCTTTCTGGTGACCCAGAGAATGCTGGACATGTTCAAGCGTCCCACGGATCCCCCAGAATACAATTACCTGTATCTGCTCCCTGCTGGAACCTTCGTTGGAGGATATTTAGCTGCCCTCTACAGTGGTTATAACATTGAACAAGTAAGAGGCTGTTTTGAGAATTTTTATTTTTGCCACCGTGTTTTCTTTCCAACTAGATTTAATATTATTATTACCAAAATTCAGGCTCTACCAAGCAAATACAATAATAACTCTAGAAACATCTTGGTCAAATAGAGCATTCCTATCCCCTAAGGTTCACGACCCTGGATTCTAGAAACAGATTTGCCTGCTACCTGAATGTGCTAACATGGGTTTACCTGTTTGTCCCTCAGGTTTTCTACTTGTAAAAAGTGTCAAAAGGTTGTTATGTACTCGGATGGATTGTTGTAGGGATACAGTGAAATAATCAGTAACAGAATCTGAAATTTTTCTGTTAAATACTATTAGTTCTTTTCCTACTTACTTTCTTCTACAAATTCAGTGCATCATCTCTTGTAACCAGGAGATGTCATCTCAATTCATCTAAAAAAGACAGTGTAAAAATGAATGTTTACTAAAAAACAGAAATAAGTTGAACTTCAAAAGTTTCATCTTTCAATATGATTATAATAGAGACTTAAGTTTGTTCTGAACTCAGTATTTTTTATCACTTTTCAATGCCTACCACGAGATTGCAACTGACAGCAGAAAAATCATGTGTTCCTTAGTTTCTGCAGTTTACAACATTTCTTACTTGTTGAGTGAACAAAATCTTTTTTGAGAGGAGCTGGAGTGGTATGTCAGAGAAACCCGTGTCTGAATTCCAGATTTGCTATTTTCTGATCATGTGACCTTGGAAGAATTATGTAACCTTTTCAAGCTTTGGTTTTCTCTTTTTGTAAAATGAGGATGATGATTCCTTCAACTTCTGTGAATCTCATGGGGCTGACTTGAGTAAAATGTATGTTATGGTCCCTGGCATTTACAGCATCAGGGGTTGGCTCCTTTATAGTGTTTGGTCAGGTCTAGATCCCATCATAACTCTGTTTAAATTTAGGTACTTTTATATGCATTTGTGCATGCTATCAAATCCAAAAAGAAACCAATTTACATAAATGGTATAATTGCAAGTACAATTTAAGGTATTTAATTTATTAATATGCCTAATGGATAGGAAAATATATTGAAATATTCAAAGAAGAAGTCCGACTGGTCCCTCTATTGTCTGAATTTAAAATTGTTCTTAGGAAATCATGTTTCCTCAAGAGAAGTCCTCCCTATGCTAATAGACTGGAAGTTTTGATAGTCTCTCTCTCTCTTCTCTTCCCTTTCATTTAAAAAGATCATGTATCTGGGCTCAGGTCTGTGCTGTGTTGGTGCCCTGGCCGGCCTTTCCACCCAGGGAACAGCTCGTCTTGGCAATGCATTGGGCATGATTGGGGTGGCTGGAGGCCTGGCAGCCACCCTCGGAGGCCTAAAACCATCCCCAGAATTGTTAGCTCAGATGTCTGGAGCAATGGCTTTGGGCGGTACCATTGGTAAGCACTTGGTGGAGATCTGCCTTTATGGGAACACATAGCCATTTTTTTAGCGTACTCTTTGGACATAGTTGATCCACTTACTTAATGTTAAATGTTTTAAAATGTTTGTATTTTAATGAGAATTATACCAACTATGATTCTTCACCAAAATAAATATATTAGACACAAAGTTAATTATATTATTCATAACTTTCTAATTAATTTGTTGGATTTTATTTTCTATGCTCTTGAGATTACCCATATTATATCTGTTTTTAGAGATACTGTGTAAAGGTGGGCTTTTGTCCATCTCTTCCCAACTCCATCTTTAATGACATACACTGGTAGCTTGAAATTGACCATGGTGGTTGCATTTACACAATGGAAATCAACAAATACTACAAATCTGGATTTCATTTATTGTTTTGTTGATTGTCCAGACCTAAGAAAGTGATGGAGAAAATATTAATAATGCAGTTGAAACTTAAAAGTGTGCTGTTTCTATAGCCATTACATTGTGAATATCACAAAAATTGAGCAAATATTCTTCCAGTATTTGAAAACTATTATCAGAGTCAAGCTGTTGCTCACATTGTTGACAATGAGTGAGGTTCTCACATATATCTCGTTTCACTTTTGTCTTACTTGTTAATGCAAACAAAAATGTCAGCCAACATTCCCGTGGGGACTACACTCATTTCATCAGCTGCAAACACTAGGTTGGTGACAGATACAAGAGTTTGGCAAAAGTCAACAATTATATTCTGTGAAAGTCAATTGGCAATATGGGGTTTACAATAAAGAGTACCATATATTTTATTATTTGAAAATTATGTGCAACTTTATATCATCAAAAAATCTTGTACAGGGCGCCTGGGTGGCTCAGTCGTTAAGCATCTGCCTTTGGCTCAGGTCATGATCCCTGGGTCCTGGGATCAAGTCCCACATCGGGCTCCCTGCTCGGCAGGAAGCCTGCTTCTCCCTCTCCCACTCCCCCTGCTTGTGTTCCTGCTCTCGCTGTCTCTCTCTCTGTCAAATAAATAAATAAAATCTTTAAAAAAAAAAAATCTTGTACATATTTATATATGCACATGTTTTTATCCTGAGACGCTGGTGGTTGTATATTTACCGGTATAACAGTAGCTTTAGGACTCCTTTTATACTTCCCCAGGAAAGCTTTGTGTCCTTTCTTGATAGTCCCTGGAAAGGAACGAAGGAAAATGTGCTGTAGGTTCATGGCAGGAAAACCTCTAGACAAGATCTTAGCAAATGTTCTGAGGCACACCCCTTCTCTATCACCTACCTAGAGCCATACAGCTCTTTCAGAGTCTCCTCATTTGGACATTGACTACCCAGGTATTTGCATTTCTTTACCTTTGGACACGGCTCCCACTCACCCACCTGAAAACCCAGGCCTTCATATTCCAGCTGTTTTCTCCTGTGCTCAGGAGCAAGTTTTGGCTTGTGGAGAAGAGAGCTTGGGTTATTCATGCAGTGGGGAGAAGGTAAGGGTTTGGTTGGAGCCTCAAGTAATCTGAAGAAGTGTTAGGGGAGTGTTTGCAGGTTGTGATGGAAGAGGCATGTGTTAGTGTTGTGTGTTTGGTTTTTGGAGCTGGATCTTGGTTAGGTGTGTTGAGAAAACCTGCTATTTTGAAAGGGTATACATAGCCAGTGTCCTTACCTTCTGTATAGTCCTTTTAAGAGAATATTTAGCCCATACGAGGAAACAGATAAATACTTATTAGGGATAAGGATGGAAACCCTTAGATGTGGTCTTTTTTAAAAAAATTGAAGTATAATTGGGGTGCCTGGGTGGCTCAGTCAGTTAAGCGTCTGACTCTTGATTTCAGTTTAGGTCATGATCTCAGGGTGGTGAGATCGAGTCCTGTGTCAGGCTCCACGCTCAGCACGGAGCCTGCTTGGGATTCTCTCTCTCCCTCTGCCCCTTCCTGTATGCATGTGTTCTCTCTAAAAATAAAATAAAATAAATAAAATTGAGGTATAATTGACATATTAGTTTCAGATGTACAAAATAATGATTCTGTATTTGTATATATAGCAAAATAATCACAATAAGTCTAGTAAACATCTGTCACCATACGTAGTTACAGAATTTTCTTTCTTGTGATGAGAACTTTTAAGATCTACTCTCTTAGCAGCTTTCAAATATGATACAGTACTATTAATTATAGTCAATGTGCTGTACATGATATCCCTATGACTTGTTTTATAACTGGAAGCTTCACCTATTTTGCCCACCTCCCATCCCCTTCTCTAACAACCACCAGTCTGTTTACAGTATCTATGAGCTTGGTTTTTTTTTTTTTTTTTTAAGATTTTATTTATTTATCTGAGAGAAAGTGAGAGCAAATGAGCAGAGGGAGAGGGTCAAGCAGACTCCCCACTGAGTGCAGAGCCTGATGCAGGGCTCGATCCCATGACCCTGAGATCATGACCCGAGCTCAAACCAAGAGTTGGATGCCTAACTGACTGAGCCACCCAGGTGCCCAGGTTTTTTTTTTTGTTTTTTTTTTTTAGATTTCATATATAAGTGAGATCATATGGTATTTGTCTTTCTCTGACTTATTTCCCCTAGCATAATACCCTCAAGGTTCATCAATATTTTCACAAATGGCAAGATTTCTGTCTTTTTTATGGCTGAATAATAATCAGGTGTTGGCTTTATTGTAGTTGCCTCTCAGAGGTCTGTTGAGTTTTAATTTCTCTTTGACTTTCATTTCCCAACAGGATTGACAATTGCCAAACGCATCCAGATTTCTGATTTACCTCAATTAGTTGCTGCATTCCACAGCTTAGTGGGCTTGGCAGCTGTACTTACTTGCGTAGCTGAGTACATCATAGAATATCCACATTTTGCCATGGACGCAGCTGCAAATCTCACCAAGATCGTGGCCTACCTTGGTACTTACATCGGTGGTGTCACGTTTAGCGGCTCTCTCGTTGCCTACGGAAAGCTGCAGGGTAAGTGATGCCACATCACAGAGGGGTCAGTCGCTACTGTTTATGGGGCTTGAGGGTCCGTGTCAGTTTCAGAAAATGGCTTCACGGTAGAACCTGTTAGGTGAAGAATGTATATAGCACGGAGAGATATATAAAAGACCCTTCCTCCACCTCGAGATTGCTTCCCTTCCTTGATCCTTGCAGAGCTCACAAAGCTTTGAAGCAGTTCCTTCTGCAGACGGCTAGTGCACAGAAATTGGGGTAGCGGGACGAGCTGACAATCGATAATACATGTGAACAAAACTACATCTTCCTAATCCTTAGTTAGGGATGCCTGTTCACAGAAATGAATTTTATACATTTTCCAGAGTAGAGAGAAGCTTGTTGAATAAGAAGCTTGTGTGATCACCATACATACTTATTTTGAACACATACACATTTTTCGGCTCTGGCTTACCATCTTTTGCTACTTCTCGTGGCTGAGACTAGAAGTGGGGGAAGGAACCCCCAAACCTCACAGAGGCTATTTTCAGTGTTTTCATGAATAAGTGAGTCTATAGAGAAACTAACTTGTGATGTAAAAATCTGGTCTTTTCCTCTGAGTAATCAAGCCGTTAAAATTAAATAGAGTGTTTCCATGAAACTTAAAAATCACAAAAGAACTTCAAGCCTCCAATGCTCTTGTCTTATGCTTTGTTTCAAAAACATCTAGCAAACCAGGGCTCTGCTCCCTTGGGTTCAGTTGATAGAATCAGAAATGCTAATGTGCTAGGACTCTGTTTTGAAGTTTTAAATAAATGAAACCACACTTAACAACTTCTGTGTTGGTCATACGGGAAAAATGTAACTTTTTAAGATGCTAGGACAAAGAGTAAAGAAATTGTTGTGTGATCAAAGTAAAGAACAGTTAAGTTGAGCCATACTTTTCCTACTTCTGTTAACATTTGTTACATGTAAGAGCCCTAATTCGCTTTTATGTTTCAGGACCATTTTTTAAAATTCTGATATTTAATTTTGGTAGTTTAGGATTAAATGACATGCACTTAAGTGTGTGTGTGTGTGTGTGTGTGTGTGTGTGTGAGGGGGTTTTTCATGACATGTGCTAGCTTCTGACTGACTTGCGCTTGGTCCTAGGTATCCTGAAATCTGCCCCTCTCCTGCTTCCTGGGAGGCACTTACTTAATGCAGGCTTGCTGGCTGCTAGTGTGGGTGGAATAATCCCATTCATGATGGACCCTAGCTTTACCACGGGCATTACCTGTCTGGGCTCTGTGTCGGCTCTCTCTGCTGTCATGGTAAGAAGTTAGGGGTGGAAAGCACATCCTCAGTGAGAAACTGGCATATTTTGTTAGATTGCAGTCTAACCTATTTCTAGCTCTTCAAGACCCTTGATGGAATAAACATGTTTTAGAATGATGTTACATGTTCTTCTTTTTAGAATCTGGAAAATACAGCAAAGTGTAAGAAGAAAACCACTCTTGCTCTCCACTGAATGGTTCCTTTCAAAGTTGTTGGGTGCCATCTTTATTGCTCTGGGGTCTTTTCCCTGGATCAATGTGCTGGTGAATGGGAATTTTAAAAAGCCAAGTGTTTCAATTCTATTCACTAGGTGCCTACTTACTGTGACAAGGCCCACAAAATGGTGCTTTGGGTTTTATGCAATAAGGGTCAGATACTCCCTGCCCGTTAGTTGCGCTCTCATTTAATGGAAGTTATGATACCAAGTTAAAGAATTATGTAAAATGAGATGTAGTTAATAAACCCTGTGTGTTCAGTGGGGGAGTTCAGGGAAGCCTTTCATGATAGGTATGGTCCTCTTCTCCCTCTCTGATTTTTGCATTTAGTATATTGATACATACAGTATTATCTGGGTGTCTATATGCTACAATATAGCATTTTATTATATCAGTGTAGGATGCTTTTGCAAAACAGTTGTTATTCACCGATTCCTTCATGTTTGTCTAGTCTGGAGTCTATATTGTAGACACTGGTTTATGTTTTAGGTTTTTAAAATAATTTGTAGTGCTTAGTACAAAATTAGACATACAGTAATTGCTTATCAAATACATACTGGCTGCTTGATTCAAGATTTACAGTGTTAAAAATGATACTTATTTTTTTTAAATTTTATTTATTTGACAGAGAGAGACAGCGGGAGAGGGAACACAAGCAGGGGGAGGGGGAGAGGGAGAAGCAGGCTTCCCGCCGAGCAGGGAGCCCGACGCGGGGCTCAATCCCAGGACCCTGGGACCATGACCTGAGCCGAAGGCAGACGCTTAACGACTGAGCCATCCAGGGGCCCTAAAATGATACTTATTTTTATGTAATCTTAAGAGGCCTGATTTTGCCAGAGAAACTTTAGAAGTCTGAAAAGTAGGGGCTCCTGGGTGGCTCAGTCAGTTAAGTGTCTGACTCTTGATCTCAGCTCAGGTCTTGATCTCAGGGCTGTGAGTTCAAGCCCAGTGTTGGGCTCCACACTGGGCATGGAGCCTACTTAAAAAAAAAGTCTGAAAATTAACTTAAAATTCTTTTTTATAACTACTGACAATCCATTTTTTTTCTGGCTTATATAGCACTGGCTTTTGTTTTACTTTAAAGAAAAGAAAAATGGTTTTGATATTTTTTTTATCCAATAAAGCAGAGTGTCTCAAAACCAACAGCACAGAAATGCAAAACTTTAAGAATTACTATTTTTGAGAAGAGGTGAATTTGATATTAAAGAGGTACTTTATGCTTGTATGAGAATGAGTAAGATAAAATATTTTGTGGACTGTTTTAATTGCTTTTGACTTCATTAAGTAGTACATGAATACATTCACATCTTAAACTCAAAATACATAGGTGTTTGTGGAATAAAAAGCAAAAATCTTTCTCCCCATCGTTCTTTTCCCTTTCCTGTGTTTAGTGATTTGGGGTTGCACTAGAGAGACTTTGGATTCTGTTGTATTCCTCCAAGGAGTATTGATCATTATTTTTTATTTATTTGTTTTTGTAGGCAGCTAATTTGAAATCAGATTTCAAATCTGGCTCCCTTATGGTGGGAGCAGCTGAAATCTGTTATTATTTTATCCTTAACAGGTTTGCTTGGAGTCTGCCCACATATGCATAGTTAAAGAACCAGAGTTTTGGGCAGAGTTCATACATAGAATTTGGGGCTCCCTCTCTTTAGCCTGCTCCTCTGTAGTTTCCCTTCTCACTTTGCAGCTGCTGTAGTCACCCTAAATCCTCTCCTAGGGCCTTCAAACTAGCAAGACTATGGGCTTATATTTTGGATTTAGCTGTTTCTCCTGGCACCACCAGGGGCCTGCCCTTACATTAACGCCATAAAAACTGGGAAATTCACTCAGTGCTGTTACTTTTTTTCAAGTGCGGACCCCTCTCTAGTTTCTGCTTGCTTTTCATCACTGCCTGTTAGGGATTTAGGGATATTTCGGGGGTGGTGGTGGTGGTTCAGTGTTTATACGTGTTATATCTGTGGGAGAATTGATCAGTATGGGAGGCACTTGGTACCCCAGTGGAACTTCAAGATAAATATATTAATTGAAAACCAGAATGATTAAGAATCAAGATGTCCAGTGTCAGAGGTTTTATTTTTATTTTATTAATTTTGATTTCTGCTTTGGGTTTCATCCTAGGGTGTGACTTTGACAGCTGCTATCGGGGGTGCGGACATGCCCGTCGTCATCACTGTGCTGAACAGCTACTCAGGCTGGGCCCTGTGTGCGGAGGGCTTCCTGCTGAACAACAACCTGCTGACCATCGTGGGGGCGCTCATAGGCTCCTCTGGTGCTATCCTGTCCTACATCATGTGTGTGGTAAGAAATAGGTGTTTCAACAAAAAGGAAATGGTGTTCTGAAAATAAGGATCTGTTTGTTACTTTATTTGCAGTAAAAAACGACTATGTCAGTTCTTACTTTTCTTCGGTAGAAATATCAGAGTGTTTCATTCTAATAAATTTCCAAGACTGCTTTTAAAGTCCCCAAATGTAGATAATTAGGAAAATTAAATATCAAGATAAAAAATCTGACTCCATCTGGAGATAAGCACTTAAGATTTTGGTTTATTTCTTTCTATTCTGTTTCTTTCTTTACTGCATATCTGTGTATCTACTTATCTGATCATACTGTATATTATTTTACATTTTATTCTTTTTTCTTTCTTTTTTTATTATGTTCAATTAGCCAGCATATTGAACGTCATTAGTTTTTGATGTAGTGTTCAACAATTCGTTAGTTGCATATAACACCCAGTGCTCATCACAACACCTGCCCTCCTTAATGCCCATCACCTGGTTACCCCATCCCCCCACCCACCGCCCTTCCATTTTATTCTTTTCTTCTTACTGTATTCTTACTATATTCTAAGTAATTTTCTTGTTTAAGCTGCTTTTTAGGGGCGCCTGGGTGGCTCAGTCGTTAAGCGTCTGCCTTCGGCTCAGGGTTCTGGGATCGAGCCCCGCATCGGGCTCCCTGCTCCACTGGGAGCCTGCTTCTCCCTCTCCCACTCCCCCTGCTTGTGTTCCCTCTCTCGATGTGTCTCCCTCTGTCAAATAAATAAATAAAATCTTAAAAAAAAAGAAAGAAAGAAAGAAAAAAATCAAGAAAACAAATACTTCCTAGCTTCCTTTTTGTTTCTACAAGAAGGCAAGAAGATATACTGCAAATAATTAAAGGTTTGACTAGGAAAGTTTTTCAAATGATAGATACTGTTTTCTCGGTGGTAGTTCTGAATGACTGTGGAAGGGCGAGTGTGCAATGGAGTGACCTCAGAACATGACTCTACGGTGATTAATCCTTCAGGCAGAGAAAGGGTACTTTTGCCACCTCCCTTCTTTTATTACAATATTTAAAAAGCCCGTTATTTATAACTCAGAATTCCTCGTATGTTTTAATTGAAAATCTCTTTGTAAATTGAGTGCTGAAGTTATCTTTTTATAATAAGAAATCAGTTTTCTTTGGCCATTTTGTAGAACAAAGGATTTGATAGCCCTGAGGAAGAGGTTTTAAAATTAAATCTCCCCAGTCGTTCAGGGAATTTGGAAAGGAGGTGGTTTGGGTCTCCTGTTTGAAAAGTTTCAGGCTTTGGGGTTCTAAAAAACAAATGTTTATAAAGAAGGAAAAATTTATTCAGTTGTATTAGAAATAGTTTTCTCTAAAAATGAACTTTGTAAAAAAGTTTTTGTTTTAATTCCAGTGTAGTTAACATACAGTGTTATATTAGTTTGGGTGTATAATATAGCGATTCAACGATTCTATACATTACTCAGTGCTCATCATGGTAAGTCATGATAAGTGTATTCTTAATCCCCATCACCTATTTCACCCATTCCCCCACCCACCTCCCCTCTGGTAACCGTCAGTTTGTTCTCTATAGCCTGTTTCTTGGTTTGTGTCTCTTTTTTCCTTCGTTTGTTTTGTTACTTAAATTCCACATATGAATGGAATTGTATGGTATTTGTCTTTTTTCTGACTGACTTATTTCACTTAGCTTCTAAAAATGAACTTTTAACTCTTAGTTTGACTTTGCTTCATTTGGTGAATTTAAATGATCAGCAGGGGGCAGCAGATTTTCATTATTACTTAAACTTGTGGTTGGTCAAAATTCTGATTTTAAAATTAAATGGGAGGATTTGAATTTTAACAAAGCCAGTGGCCTGTTGATAGGGGGAGAGGTGAGGACCTGTGTCTAGTTCTTGGAGTATCATTACAGGTGCCTTCTTGCCTTTACTGTTTTTTTCTTAAATGGTTTTACTTAGGTTTTTAAATGTATCAATAGTATATCCCAAATTTGCCTGTGTCTTTTTTATTTCCTCCCCCCTTCCTCTTCATCTAGTTTCTTTTATTATTATTGGTTCTAGTAACTACAGACACTTACAGTAGCAGTTCTATGACAGTAACTAGAATAAGGTAGTAAGAGGCACTTGTTGAAAATACTTTTTTCTGTGTGTACTTCTGTACCTATATCATCTTTCTCTTATTCTTTCCTTTCATATTTCTTGATCTGCTTTCTATATTTTTGTTTTTTTTCCTTCTATTTCCACTGCCTCAGGCATGTCATTTATTGGCAACATAGCATAGCTATTTTTTATTCCTGTGCTCTATAATAAAGTGTTCTTATAGCTGTCCCTGACACGTGTCACACTAGATCAGATGGATGCTCTGTTTAAAATAGCAACTTGTATTAATTTGGATTCAAAGACAGTTGAAGCTTTAATTTTTTAAAAAATACTATGCAATTACAAAAATAAAAGATGTTTAATGTGGGAAATTTGGAAGAAAGGAGAAGATAAATCATTTGTAATGCCATTACCACTTAACTCTTAAGATTTAGTATTCTAATTCCAGTCTTTTTTCATAAGCATATGTTCGAATATATTCTGAATTGTTTATCTCACTAATAATTAGTGTTTTTTTTTCCTTCAGTGTACCTCCTTGCGCATTTTGATTATTTCCTTGGGAATGGAGTAAGGGCTTTGTGTTGGCTGTCGATATCGATGAATTGATTTCCACAAAGGACTCTCCAGGCTGAGCTCTCACCAGTGATGTGTGGGGCACTTGTTTTCCTGCACGCTCTCCCTCCCTTCGTCTTATTACAAAACAAACAAGGCAACCGCAAAAACCAGCCTGCTGTATTTTTTAATTTTGAAGATAGAAATTTTCTTTCCTTCTAAATTGCCCTGATTTTGACTTTTCCCAGTAATCTTCACTGATTCTTGGCTTGTGCTTCTTTATTACAAGAAATTGTTTCTTCATGGCTGGTGTTTTAGCAGCTCAGAGTGGTTCATATTAATAATAAAAATGAAATAGACACGTGTAATTGGGCATAGTAGTAGGCATTAACATACTGTAGGCATTAACACTGGGTGCTTTACAAATATTAGCTTATTTAATCTCCAGGCTAATTCTGGAGGTAGAAAATACTCTCATTTTACAAGGAAGGTATTTGAAGACGCCATTGATTATTGGCCTTTGTGTTTAGGGAGGCTAACCGAGCCCCCGGCACACTCATACGAGTATAATAATTATTAAATGAACATTAGATGAATATTTGCTTGCTCATTTCATATTTTGGAATCTTCTCTGGATAGGTCATGGTAACAGATGTCCTGCCATATATCAGTAGCTGTTAATAATACTAGTATGTTTAGCTTCAATATTTTATTATTTATTGAGGAAACATGCAAGTCCAAACCGGAACAGAGTGGTTTTATTATGTGAGAGGGAATGGAATGCTCCCCGAGTGGCTAATCAGTAATCCCTAAAATTGCACTTTTGTTCTGACAAAGAATTCTTTTGGGTGTCTTCTGAGCCGCATGCTTGTGGTTATATAATATCCAAGATTAAACTGAAAAATGTCGGTAGTGTCCAGATAGCCCCCTCAAATGAATAATTTGCTTTATGTCAGGTGTCATATAGACATTAACCTCTTCATGATTTTACAGTCCATTTACTTGAGATAGTGTCCAAATTGCCTGGGAAATAGAGGGCTTGCAAAAATGGGACAGCATTTTCAAACCGAATTTTCTGATTTTTGCACTTTGTTACTTGTTTCCAAATGAAAATAGAACAGAATGAAGTGAATCAAAGCCAAACCAATAATAATTTTTTTTTTTTTGCTTTGCAGTCAATTACTCAGCACCCACAAAGCATTGAAATGAGAGATGATAGTAAATAGAGTATATGTTATTATTGCTTTGGTTTTGTCTATTTTATGGCCTTTCCTTTGTTTTCAGATTTTTTTCTTAGAGTTTGCTTGGAATTATGTGAATTAAGTGTCTCTTTAATGTAGCATGCAATTTTCATTATAGGCCTTAATAATTTAAAAGGAATAGTCTTGGACAGTGTTGTGAATACTTTGTCTTGGAAGCTGGGAACTCCTCAATCTGTGGATCAGTGGTCACAGGATAGTCTCATTAATCACTTAAACAAGCAAAAAAAAAAAAAAAAAAGAACAGAACAAGTCCTAAACCCTAAACATTTGTTGAAAATATGATGTTGCAATGGTAAATTCAGAGATGAAAAATAATTTAGTTTTTAAGAGACCACATGGAATCGGCTTAATGGTGATATAATTGTGGCTATGTGTTCAACAAGTTGACTTTGATTGTTAAACTACTGTATGGTTCCCTTTTTTTCTCCTGAAGATGCCATTAGAATAGTGGGTAAATATTAATTAAATGTCCTCAGAAATTCTTTTCTTCTCCTCCATTCAGTTTTCTAGGGAGAGAAGAATGGTTCCTTATTTATTTATTTATTTAAAAGCTTTTACTTAAATCCTAGTTAACATACAGTGCAATATTGGTTTCAGGAGTAGAATTCAGTGAGTCATCACTTATTTACAACACCCAGTGCTCATCACAAGTGCCCTCTTTAATACCCATCACCCACCTAGCCCATCCCCTGCCCACCTCCCTCCATCAACCCTCAATTTGTTCTCTATTTTTAAGAGTCTTTTATGGCTTGTTTCCCTCTCTCCTTTTTTTCTTTTCCTCCTCCTTCTATGTTCATCTGTTTGTTTCTTAAATTCCACATATGAGTGAAATCATATGGTATTTGTCTTTCTCTGACTTATTTTACTTAGCATTATGCCCTCTAGATCCATCCATGTTGTTGCAAACAGCAAGATTTCTTTCTTTTTGATGGCTGAGTAATATTCCATTGTATACACATACCACATCTTCTTTATCCATTCATCAGTCGATGGACATTTGGGCTCTCTCCATAGTTTGGCTATTGTAGATGTTGCTGCCATAAACACCGGAGGTGGTATGTGTCCCTTCGAATCTGTATTTTTTGTATAGAATGGTTCCTTTTAAGCCAAGTTAGAATAAAGTGGTCATATTCTTGTATATCTGTCCCTCTACATCATGTCCCTCTGACATCTGTCCCTCTGCAGGACTATGTGATGCAGGTGATGGAGCTGCTTTGTGGGTTTGACTTTTTTAAAAGAAGTTATCTATGACAGAAAGACATCAATGTCTGAAATAGTCCTTTGAACCAGTTTTTAAGGCAAACATTTGGTAGAACATATTTCTGGTAATTTAATTTCAGAATCTTCTAATTCAAAACTAGAAAGAATTTGTCAAAATCCACAAATTGAATGTTTGGAAGTCTCAGGTATGGCTATTTGGATTTTCAGTAGAACTTGGATTTAAGTATAGGAGGTTGGGTTAAGAATTTACATCTTCATGTCAGGTTGGGATTATATACCTAATTAAAAGCATTATTGATTTTTCTGACCCTCTTATCTCTTCATAAATATGTAAAGGTATTCTGAGGGTATTTATTTTGTATATAATAATCTTAGACCAGTTTACTGGGGTTTGGGCTCTCTAAAGTGTGAATGCTATGTCTGAGAGATGAGCTTCAGTCAAAAGGACAACTTAAAAAATTCTGACAACATTTTGATTCATGTTTATGTTATTGATATGCTGCCTTTAATGGCTCTTTGTTTATCTTCTCTGCTGCTTTTTCCTCCCTGCCTCTACCTCTGTCCCACTTGAGCAGTGTATGTACCTGTCTCCACTAAGATGGTAGCAGGCTGGGCTGTCTTTGGATGGATGGTCATGATTTTTTTTTCTCCCAGTGTGTTAGTTGTCACTGAAAATCTTCAGGTGCTTTTTGTTCTTTAATAATAAAGTATTGTCTTTTTTTAAAAAAGTGATAGATTAACACTTATATAGCTTTTACATGGAATAAACAATGGATCAATGATATGTTTATTATAGCCCTTAAAATAGGGTTTAATAATTTTTTGGATTTTTTTCTGAAGTGAGAAATCCAGTTTATGATCATGTAAAATGACTGCTTTCTTCATTTACAGTGATTTGAATTCTTAAAAGGCATTTGGTTACCCAAGCCATCTAGCTTCTTGTCTTGTCTTTTACCACCCCAGTTCCCGAGGTCTACAGATGAACTGTTTTAGAAACACACATGCCATTGTCATGTTTCAGTTGTCGCATTTGTGTGGCACGTTGTTGGATGATTGTAAATGAACATGCCTTCCTCTGATTTCTTTTCCGAGATTATTTTTCCAGTTAAAAGGGCAGGTGTAAGTTTTAATGAAACAGTGTATGAACTTACTCATCTGCCTTTTTGGAAGTAAATATTTTAGGAGCCTAATGATGAATCTAGTCACTTCTGTTACAGCTTCCTGGAGCTATATGTAGTTGATTTGGAAAATAAGACCTTATCAACTCCCACATTTCTTTTTTTCTTGACGACAGAGGGCAGCAGACTTCTAAATGCCGTGGATAGCTTTCCTTTCCTTCTTTTAGTCTCTTTTTTAAAGATTTTATTTATTTATTTGACAGAGAGAGAGATAGTGAGAGCAGGAGCACAAGCAGGGGGAGTGGGAGAGGGAGAAGCAGGCTTCTCGCCGAGAGGGAGCCCGATGCGGGGCTCGATCCCAGGATCCTGGGATCATGACCTGAGCCGAAGGCAGACGCCTAACCATCTGAGCCACCCAGGTGCCCCCTTCTTTTAGTCTCTTGACAGCTTACAGCTGGTAGCAGGATTCACCTGAGACATCTGTAGTCACCTTGGAAAATTTCTCATAGATACCATTCTCTTTTACTCTGGTGAAATACATGTGAATATGGAGGTAGAAGTTGCTTAATCAGTACATGGACAGTAATAACTGGATCTGAATTTTTCATTAATTTCTTAATATTATTGGTAATTTTCCATTAAATTCTTTTTTAAAATTAACTTTTACTGAAAATATATCTGTGTACAGTTGACTTTATAGATGTGATCTATGTGATTTTTTTAGATGATCAAATAAACCTCTTAAAATGATTATGAATATCATATACACAGGGTTCATACCACTTTCAAAAAGTTATGTGGATTAAACTCTCGCAGCTAATAATTTTGCTCTCCAGGCAATGAATCGCTCCCTGGCTAATGTGATTCTCGGAGGCTATGGTACTACTTCAACAGCTGGTGGAAAACCCATGGAAATTTCTGGCACACATACAGAAATCAACCTTGACAATGCAATTGACATGATTCGAGAAGCTAATAGCATTATTATTACTCCAGGTAAAAAAAAAAAGCAAACAACCTGTAATCGCTATTGGAATTGATTATGTTAATACAGTTTCTTATAATAGGAAAAAAATTGAATTGGAACTTACCCATATTTGAAAATGCAATGGAAACAGAAGCAACCCTATGATTACCAACTAAAAAATGTTGAGAATCCTCAGCTTAGGGTTAATATTTTGGGGATCACATAGAGATTTTAAAAATCGATGTGTGGTAGGTTCTAGCCATGTCTTTCTGTGATTCTGTACATAATGTTTTAGTCATCTTTGAGTTTTGGTTATTTGTTCCTCATTGATAGTTTTTGGAATTATTGTCAATATTAAATTAGATATAGTATATGAAAGTATCTAGACTCAGTGAATGCTAGTAAATGTTAATCTCTTTTTTTTCAAAAGTAAATATTTAAAAAATCATTGATAATCATGTGGTTTCCAATAAGATGAGGTAACGTGGCCTAATAGAAAGAACTTGGTCTGGGAATGATAACACTTCACTTTTGTTCTTAATTTTGCCTCTAACAATTGACCTGACATTGACCAAGTCATTTAATCTCCCAGCCTCAATTCCCTAATTTTTTGAGGGTTAGCTCCATTTTTCTTTAATCGTACCACAGAATGCTGTGGTATTACAGGTAACACTTTGGGTTCAGATTAAGATTTTAACTCTATTACGCTATTGTAAGAGTTTTCTATAAAGGAAATCTATTGATTTGACATGGGGGTGGTTTGCTGGTTGGTTATATGCTAAGATGTAAATACCAAACACTAGCAGAATTGAATGTTCAGGTGCAAGCCTTCTCAATTGGGGCAGTATCATTTTCTAGAGGCATTTGAAACTTGTGGATTTGGGTTTTCATCTCACATATGGGGCTGCTATTTTCCACTAGCGTGTGAGAGCAGACACACTAAATATGTTGTATTACCTGGGACATTCCTGCATCATGAATGGTCCCAGCCAAGGTGGCGTTAGTGTTACCTGGTGAGAAACACAACTGGAGTGTAGAGGTGGAAAGATGTAAAGGGCACACTCTTTTTTTTTTAGACATTTTCCATCCAGGGAAGAAGTCAGATCAATAAATAGTGCACGGTGGGTTATGATAAGGGCTAGATTAGACCGTGTAGACACACTTTCTTTTTAATCATGAGGAACCTAAGAAGCATTATTAGGATGTGAGGGTTTGTTTTGGGCCTTGAGGATAGATGGTGTTGGGCGTGGGGAAGGCAGAGGGAACAGCCTGAGCAGACACTTGGTATTTGGAAAACTGGGGGTAGATGAGCGGGGACAGGTGAGACTGATTGTACAGGGGGAGTGGACAGAATGTAGGGGTTAAAGAAGAAGGAAGAGGACTGCAGTTTGTGGTCACACCTGTAATAACATCAGAAATAGGGAGCACTCTTGGGTTTTTTTGGCAGAGGGGGAAATTTTTAAGTTCTTTTTAGGAGACATTAAGTTTGAGGTGGAGCTAGGACAATGGACATGCCATCCTGGAGCTAAAGGACAGGCTGAGGCTGGACACAGATTGGGAGTCATCAGATGGCTCTTGAGCCCATGGGACAGGCCGAGACTTTCCAAGGAGAGTGTGACGGGCAAAGCCAAGGCCCTGGGGAGTTTCATTGTTTAAGGGAAACAGAAGGAGATCTATTCAAGGATGTCAAGGAAGAATAGTAACAAAGTGAGGAGGGGAGCCAGGCAACTGCAGTCTTCTCAAAACCAAGTATGAAGACGGTCTGAAGCCATTTACGTGAGCCGCAGGTGTGTGGGAGGTGCACCCACACAAAGTGTGTGCATACACAAGTGTGTGGGAGGTGTGGTGTGTGGGGAGGGAGTGCCCAGCAGTATCAGACAAGGCAGAAGATTGAGGAGGGACCATTAGATTTTGAATCTGAGATTTAGGCTAATACTTTAAAAAAGCCAGAAGTTTGCTTTCATGTCTCATCCTGTTAGCGGATTGCCTTCCTTGGCATAAAAATATGTCTTGATCAAGGGAGAAATTATTTTTATTTTTTATTTTTTTTTAAAGATTTATTTATTTGAGACAGAGAGAATGAGAGAGAGAGCACATGAGAGGGGGGAGGGTCAGAGGGAGAAACGATGCGGGACTCGATCCAGGGACTCCAGGATCATGACCTGAGCCGAAAGCAGTCGCTTAACCAACTGAGCCACCCAGGCGCCCCCAAGGGAGAAATTATTATTCATAAGATTTCCAAATAAAAATCACCCTCTTCTGTGTGTTTCATGTTCTTTGCAGGCTATGGCCTCTGTGCAGCCAAAGCGCAGTACCCCATCGCCGACTTGGTGAAGATGCTCTCGGAACAGGGCAAGAAAGTCAGGTCAGTGCGTGTAGCACGAATCTTGTGAGGTGTGTGTGTGTGTGTGTGTGTGTGTGTGAGAGAGAGAGAGAGAGAGAGAGAGAAGGAGAAGCGATGACTTGCATCTGGATGATTTTCTTACTTACAGTGGAGTTGTACATATGTAATCACAGGTAAAGAAACTGAGTTGTAAAAACCCTATTCTGGCCTTAGTCTGGCTACCTCGTTTTGCTATCTCTAATACCACAGAACCTAAATACAGGCTCATTTTAGAAAGGGAAACTATTATACTGAATTCCAGGATTTTTACTAATGGGGAAAAACAGAAGTTCTGTTTCTGGTTGGATTTGGGGAAGGAGGTCAAATAAATCATTAGAACCACATTGAGTTGTCCCTTTTTGGTTTTTGGTGTTCACACTGACTGAAGAAAAGTATCTCAAATGAGAGGTCTTTGAAGACTGAGTGAGACCCGGTGGTGATCCTGTGGGCTGGTTAATGTCCGACTGGGTTTGCTCTCATATTCTCTCATATTCACCAAGACTGGTGCAAATATTCTTTTCCTAACACCATACACTTTCTGGAATAAGAATCAGAGTAGTAGCTGTACCTGCCACTTGGCATTTGGGCACTAGACTCTGCTCTTGGAGGATCTTGAGCAAATGGAGAATTTGAGAACTCTGCATTTCCAGATTATTCCCCATGACCTTGGATAAAGGGTTTGAGGGATGTAAAGATGGGGTCAGTGGGTGACAGACCCTTGCAGTACTTTGCATCAGTTCTGTGCACCTTTGGATCCCTGTCCTGGAGTCCGTGAAGGGACTGTCTGGAGTTGTCCCTGGGAGTAGATACCTGCTGCCTCTTTGCTAGAGAAGCTGGTTCTCTCGCAGCTTCTTTGACATGGTACCATAAGTCAGAGAGACAAGCTAACTCTATTTAGTTTGTTCACCAGAATGTTAATGTGTTAACATTAACTGTTAATGTCTATTAATGAAAATTCCTTTTAGATGTCTATCTTACACTTTTTCTGGGACAAATGATAAGATAATAAGCTCAACCATTTGCCCAGAACTAGTCATAGTGTCCATGCAAGATGGAGTGCAAAATCCTGAATGTCCCAGCTATTAATAGTGGTGAAGAGACTTACATGATGAAATAAGTGGATCTGACATTTTATTTTTTTATTTTAAAGATTTACTTATTTGAGCGAGAGAGAGAGAGAGAGAGCACGAGTGGGAGGGGCAGAGGGAGAGGGAGAGAGAATCTCAAGCAGACTCCCGCTGAGTGCAGAGCCTGATGCGGGACTCAATCTCACGACCCTGAGATCAGGGCCCTGAGATCACAACCTGAGCCAAAACCAAGAGTCTGGCGCTTAACTGACTGCACCACCCAGGTGCCCCAAGTGGATCTAACATTTTAGTATCAGCTGCATTTTCTCTCTTCCTTCCTTCCCTCTCTCACTCCTTCCCCACTCTGCCTTCTTGTGATCCATAGTTAGTGTTTTTCATATACAGAGAGTCAAAATACTATTTTGTGGTAGGACCAGCTTTTCTGTGATGTAGATGTTTCCATGTTTAGTATAGTCTTAGAAAATTGAAGATAGAAGATGAGAAAAATCACTGACTTTTTAAAAAAGATTTTATTTACTTATTTAAGAGAGAGCAAGCGCATGAGAAAGAGAGAGCGCACAAGCGGGGGCGGGGGAGAGGGAGAAGCAGGCTCCCCACTGAGCAGGGAGCTGGATATGGGGCTCAATCCCAGGACCCTGAGATCATGACCGGAGCTGAAGGCAGATGCTTAACCAACAGCCACCCAGGTGCCGCCCTGACTTTGTTTTTTGATTTTCACATATGAAGTCTCATTTTTGGTCACCATTGCCCGTTTTCTTATCCGGTATTGTACAGGGCTGCCCTTTTAACCAGACGCTTGCCACTTAAAGCATTTGCAGACCTACATAAGGAAAGGATGTGTCAAAGAATCTTTTATGATTTTCCTAAAAAGAAGTTGTTTTCTTTATTCAGTCCACATGTAAGAAGTCAATGTATTAGTAATGCCTTCTATCACCACAAATGTTTAGGATATGAGTGGCAATCTTAATGAAGTAGAGAAAGATGGCTTTCCTGTCTTAGTTATCTTTTGGGAAGGGAGTGATTAATCTGACGTCCCTCTCCAATACCCATTGACCAGCCTGTGTTAACCAGACATCTTGGAAAATCGGTCCAGAGTGAGGTGGATGCAAAGTTGGGGAGCATCATGACTGTAGGGTAGCTTGATGGAAGCAGGATGTGAGGGGAAAAGAATAAGAGGGATGGAAAAAATGATCTGGAAAGAAAAGGGATGAAACAAATTAAATCTCAGTTTCTGACCTGATTAAAATTTGATTTTGATCCGTGAGGACATAAGATAAATTGCTGTTTTAGGATGATTTCTGTCACCCTGCGGGGGAAAAATAATTACTTAAGATTTATGGGAGATATTTAATTAAACATATATAAATAGTATCTCAGTTATAATTTGTGCTTTATTGAAGTAATTTTATGAACAGGATGTCAGACTTGATGTGAGAGAGCATTCTGTCATTTCCCATAATTGTCATAGTTTGTTCAAATAGTTCTTTAATGATAAACTTATTAGTAATTTATTATGTAGGATCAGAGTAAAATTGTTCAGTTTAATTTCTCTATTTGTGAGTTAGGAAACGTTAACCACTTATATTGATCAGTTTCATATTAAGATGAAATTATATATTAATAGTTTTTTTTTTTTACTGTGATCTGTTGAATTTTCAACATGGCTATGTAACAAGTTATGCAGATTTCATGTTTGAATTAAATGGAGGATTCTAGAACTATTGCTAACACAGTGACAGTAGATTATCCTATTTGTCCTTGCGAGTTATTGAATAGGGATTTTTTTATTTAAAGGGAGTCATAGAAACTGTTGATTTTGTCTCATGTGCATCGTCATCTTTTCCTCAGAGAAATGCATATTTTCTTGACGGAGTTAGGAATATGTGTATCCATAGATGCTACCTTTTTTTTTTTAGGAGACAAATGTCTGTTTGCACAAGAGATGGCTGCAGCGTTACCTCCTATTTTAATGAAATAAATCTGTATTTACAGTTTGCAGTAATTTAGTCCTTTCATCACCCTGTGGAGCTCCCACGGTGTTCATTGAGCACAGCTGCTGGGCCTCTCGTTTTAGTAGATCTTTGTGCCTTAGGACCCAGCATGCCTAGCATCCAGATGTGGTGACATATTCACACACATCCCCCGTGGAAATGTGCCAGTGTGGACATACGATTGTCATCAATTAGTTATGCCCAAGTGGTGCCAAGAAAAATTGCATCTGTCATACAGTCTGGCTTCATGGCCCATGATTGATTTAGAGACACTCCTGTTTTCCTTTACTTTGGCTATAGTCATAACATGCTCACCGGGAGCTGAGATTACATAATGAAGCACATGACATTTCATGACAAGAGCTCATGAGTGTTCATTGACCTAGACTTTCTTTAGTGGCCAGTATATTGTTGCTTTCCAGTTGTCCAGAACACCTCTGTAACTTACCTAACTTATGGCTGATCTCTAAAAGCATTTTATTATAAAAATCTTACACTACGAGAGTGTAGACATTTTTTCTCTTTATTTCCCAATCTTTGGATCCATACAGTGGGATTTTCATTATAAAGCAGAAATAATGTTCCCACTGAGTAATTCTGAGAAAGAGGTGTAGTTTTTTTCTTTTTGCAATTAATCACAGTTCGATTTTCTTTTCAGAAAGCATTATTGCTTGGATTATCACAGAAGTCTTTTGAATTTATGAAACCACATTTCAATTTCTTTGATTGGTTAACTGATGTTATACATTGTTTTCTTGTTAATGTTCAACTATATCTTTCTATTAATAATTTGTTGATAGAAATTTATTTTTATCAGGTATTGAGATAAAAGTATGGAGATAAAAGGATGCATAAGTCCAGTTGCCTCTCTCAAAAGTGTATAGTTATGAAGAAAACAAACCTATAAACAAATGAATCAGTGAATGAATTCCATTTAATGTGATAGTGTGCTAGGAGAAATAGAGTAGAAGGAGGGTCGGAATGCAAATGAGAGTAGTTATTTGTCCAGCGGATATTTTAAACCTTTTATGCTACTTGTAACATGAGTTTCTTTGCAGGTTTTTAAAAACATTTAATCTTTTTTTCATTTTCTGTCTAAATACATCTAGCCACTAGTGGTATTTATGGTTTAATAGTGTTTTACAGTCTCATGTGGCATGGCTATAGGTTTAAATATGTTAGTTTTGCTTAGGAATCCACTCTTCGAAGATATTTCAGGATGAGATATTTTGTCAATCTAACTGGATTTTCTTTTTTTTGTGGGTTACATGTAATTAAAGTAAATAGAGCTCAGCCTTCTCAGATTTGTGTTTTTTTTTTTTTTTAAGATTTTATTTATTTATTTGACAGAGACACAGTGAGAGGGAACACAAGCAGGGGGAGTGGGAGAGGGAGAAGCAGGCTTCCCGCCGAGCAGGGAGCCCAGTGCGGGACTCAATCCCAGGACCCTGGGATCATGACCCGAGCTGAAGGCAGACACCCAACCGACAGCCACCCAGGCGCCCTTAGCATTTTTATGACAGCTTTGCAATACGTTCTTTTTAGACGTGACTATTCATGGTAATGACCATTCACTGAACAACTGATTACATAGTGTTTTGTGCCAGGCACTTCTAGGTCCTAAGAATACATCCGTGAATACACAGATGAAAATTCCTGAGCCTGTGAAGTGTACGTTGACTGGGAGGTGATTTAATAGGCTTGAAAATATTCTGGCTTGGAGATACTTACACCCCATTGTGTCTTCAGCTCAGATGCTGGTGCAAAGGATGACACATAGCTGTAGCACAGACCATTGCATCAGAGTTTCAGAGCTGTGACTGGTACTGTTAGGTAATGAGTTAGCCAGTGCTTCAGGTTGTCTGAAAGAATATGGTGTGTTTCTTTGCATTTTGCTCTGAGCCTGCCTTTTTGAACAACATAGTGGTAGGAAGATGGGTGTGGTGGGAGTTATTTGTGTCATTAGTCATATGGGTGAAACTTTCGGTGGAAGAGAGGAAAACCAAAGAAAGTATGTGCATTCACTCACGTCTGTGTTCGGCCTATTGTATAGAATTGCCAGTAATTTCTCAGCTCAGAGGTGTCTCTTGTGCTCTTAGAAAGCAACCCTGTTCCTCCCAGATCCAGACTGTTGGCCAGAATTTGGCTTTGGCTTTCTGTTTATGCTGTTCACAGCATATTGGTGTGGCGGAAAGAAAGCCTGTGATTTAGATGCTTTGTACAGCCTCTGCCTTACCATTCATTCTAGGACTTATTGCTCGGTGTGTCTTGTCACGGGAGTTCTGGTGGTCTGAGGGAGAAGCTCTCACTACTGATCATGGCCTCTGACCATCAGGGTGTTTTTCGGCTTCTTGCTCTAGTATTAGTCATAATAAACTCTGAGCTGAGGTTCTTCAGTGAGGGTCACATAAACATGGTGGAGTATAAATAAATAAAAGCCCATTTCTCATTTCATGTTCCAATTCTTCCATATTTTGCTTACAGTTTCCATCTTACGGTCTTCACTGGCCATTACTTTCCAACAGCATCATGAAAGTTATTCAGACAGGAAGAAGAAATTATGCGTATTTTTTTACCAAGTCTCTGCAATATGCCAGAATATAATATTTTAGAACACGAATGGCCAATACAATTTCAGTTTTTTCTGTGATATCATTCTTCATAGTCTTGTTGGTTACTTTGAAATAAAAAGCGTGTCAGTTGTCATACAGTTTCTATTCTGGGCTTGGTGGCTGGATTTGGCTCAGTGATGGAAAAGCCAGATTTGGGCACAATCTATAAAAACATCCTCGGAGGGGAACGGGCGGTGTTGTGATGTGGTTCTGCAGAGGGCTCCATTGATGTTTGCACCATCATCTGGCCTGATCCTCTTTAGATGACTTCTCACTCTTCTGGTGACCTCAGTGTCACAGGCCACATGCACAAATGGAAAATGGGACTGTAGCCTTTTGTTAAACATTTTCTCATTCACAGTCATAGAACAGGTTCTATTATTCTGTATTAGAAAAATTGTGCTCCTGAGACACATTTTTGTAAGCTCTTTAGCATTCATAAATTTTTTTCCTGAAGAAGGGGAGGCCATAGATAAACACCAGATTTCAGATCAGAGTAGCAGGTCAGCCCTGATTTGCCTTCAAAAAGAAGAATGAAAGGTACATAATGTTCTCTAATTCTGGCTATTGGAATGTTCTAGAAAATTAAATGAACTTTTTTTTTCCCATTGAGAATCTACGAGTTCGTCTGAACCACTGCTTCTAAGGACTTTCACAATTTTAGAAAGGTGGGTGTCTGTCCTTAAGAAGCCTCGCCAGAAAGTTGATTCCACAGCCTTTCTCATTAGTCAGCTTTTGTGGACAGCAGTGGCCTTGTCAGGAGGGTTTTCCCTACTTCCATTACCATGTTTCTCTTTAGGTGGATAAGCTGACCCTACCCAGCTGGTCCCAGCCTTTCCAGCAGTAAGGATGATTTGTGTAACATATGCCCTGCTTCATGTTTTATGTTTTTATTCTAAACTGCATTTACTACAGTTATTTATTTTTAAAAAAAACTTCCTTATGCTTTTAATCAGTGACGTGTAGCTGTCAATCAGAAGTTCTGATCAGAATGTGATAAACCAAAGAAACCTGCCTTTTCTGGTCCCACCATATTTTTCACAGGTGAAATGCACAATTAGATTACAAAAATAATTGAATATAGTAACAGACCTTTTTTAAAAAAAGGTTTTATTTATTTATTTATCAGAGAGAGAGCACAAGCAGTGGGGAGCAGCAGAGGGAGAGGGAGAAGCAGGCTCCCCGCTGAGCAAGGAGTCGGATGCGGGACTCGATCCCAGGACCCTGGGATCATGACCTGAGCCGAAGGCAGACGCTTAACCGACTGAGCCACCCAGGTGCCAAGATCCTTTTATTACCTTCACAGGCCCTCCTCAGAACGGAGTATTGCCATGTGCAAACATAGAATACAAGAGTCCTTAAGGTGTATGTAGCCCAGACCAGGGGCTCTTCATTGCATCTGCAGTGGGGCTCCCAACCTGTTTTGGGACAGAATACAGTGCACACATATTTGGTGTAATTCTAAATAAAGGAGTCCTGCCTTAGGAAGTAGTTAATTGGAGAATCTTTAAGGTCTATTTTAACTTATTTTTATTTTTTAGGCTTTTATTTTAGTTCCAGTTAACATACAGTGTTATATTAGTTTCAGGTGTACAATATAATGATTCAACACTTCCATACAACACCTGGTGCTCATCACAAGTGCCCTCACCTATTTCCCCCACCCCCCCACCTCCCCTCTGGTAATCACCAATTCTCTATAGGTAAGAGTCTGTTTCAGTTAGTATCCAAAATATATGAAGAACTAATAAAATTCAATACCAAAAAACCAAATAATCCAGTTAAGAAATGGGTAGAAGACATTAATAGACATTTTTCCAAAGAAGACAACCAGATGGCTAACAGACACAAGAAAGGATCCTCAACATCACTCATCATCAGGGAAATACAAATCAGTATTTATAATAGTAAGAGGCAGCAAAATGGAGAAAACACTAAATACTGTAGAACGAGGCCCCGTTGTCACTGTAGTTTCTTTGTCTTACGGTTGAATTGGGTTACTTGGCTCTTCTTCATGTTTTATTGCTGAACTAAATCTGGATATTTCCATAATGCAAGAAGGAAAATGTAGTTTATTTGAACAGTTGTGGTAGGATCCATGTGGTGAATGTTTTATACTCTTTACTAGTCCCACATGTCCTAGAATAACTGCTGTAATGCACCCTGGTCAGGACATATTGTCTCCATGGCCTGCGATCATGGGAATTCACATTGTTGTGTCCCCTTTAGAACATGTGGTGTCTGAAATCTAATGTGAAGTTGTGAAAAAGTATAAGAATGGGGTTTATATCATCATGTGTTCTAAAAGAGGCTTAGAAAATGTGGTGTTTTTTGAATTGCCTCTTTACCAAGTTTTATCCAGTTCATGCGATATTTACAAATTGCTCTTGTATTCACTCTTAATTGTTTTTGTTCTTTCTTGGGTGATTTAAAAGTCTCTGAAGATCAGGTTGTTTTATTTGAGTAGATTATTCCACTTTTTTTGAGCCGTGCCTGAGTCTATCTTTAATCAAGGACTGAGACCTTCGTTTTTATTATATAATGTGTCACAAAAGACTATCATTTTCATATTTGAGAGAGGAAAATAGCAAAAAGTGTTGAAATTTTTCTTGCTTCAAGATAAGTGAAAAGATTATCCTGACTTAATAATGATATTTGTTGTATCTGTCAGTTGAGGAAACAATACTTTTTTGCCTAATAGTATCTGTGGAAGGGTTAAATGTGGCCTTTTGGAATTTGACTTTATCAAATAAGTGTGTATCTGAATATAAGTTTTGAATGTGTTCCCACTGAGTCCAGTATTCATAGTTACTGGCCTCAGACTATATTGACTATATAGTTTTCTTAGTCTTTCGATGTAGTTGTGAATACAAAGAACTTCTGGCTTTTATTGGACTATATTGATATTTATTGGAATTTTAAGGTAGAAATTAGAAAACCAACTCAGAAAATGTTGACATCAAACCCCATTTGTTTTAATGTAAAAATGTGTATTTATTTTTATATAAATGATCATTAAAAGGTGCATTTATTTGAAAAATACACATGAGCATTTGTATCACACAGATGTACTTGAATAGAATATTATCATTGAAGGTTAGTTTATTAAAGGCTCATTACACTTGGCATTGGTCTACAGTACTTTGTATGAAAAACTCTTTATATGAACTATCTCACTTAAATCTCATGATAATCCTCTGAAGAGGTTTATTCTCAATCCCACTGCACACAGAGGAAAGGGAGGCATACAGAAGTAAACTGTCCAAAGGTTGTGAATCCAGGCAATGGTACTCCAGCCCTTCACTGCAGTTCTTTACTACTTCCCTAAATTTCTTTCTCTAAAAAGAGATGTAGAACATCTATGAGTCAATGCATTTCACTGGGCACACTGTGTTACTTAAAACCCTTTCCTTCCTTCCCTCCCATTGAGTCCCTAGAAGGAATGCCAGGTGCTGTGGGTGCTGATAAATAAGACACGTTACTATGTTACTATGATGTTTCTATTGTTGCAGCGCATCATAAGGAGGAGGTGCATCAAGAAAGAGTTCTGGGAATGTTGAAGATCTTTCTGTGATCTCATTTTAGTATTTATTTTTCTTTTGCAGAATCTTATTGTGGACAGGGACAGCTGATTCTGCTTTGTTAAGCATGTGTACAATAAAGATAATTTTCATGGCTCAAAGGCAAGAACTAAAAGGCTAGTAGGCTTTGCATTTTCAAATTCTGGATATTCTTCATACGATGATGGAACATTGATGAGCTTTGGCCATCAGTTCCTGGAAATTGCTGGTCATGGCCAAACCAATGTCTGGTATAATTAACTTTAATACATACTTTGGAGATTGGCCAGTTACATGGGCCAGAGTTGTTATTAACTCACATTGACTTATCAGTGTACACATATATATTTCTACAAATTCAGTGTGTTCTGTTATTTCTCTCAAAACACTGGCATTTTCTTGTAAGAGCCTTGCGTGTGTTTTTCTCCAACATTAGAGCCTTAAGGTTTATATAATAAATTATTATGCCAACAGATGTAAAATGATCTGTCCTTTGGGATATTCAACATAACATATTGGTTAGCTTTGTGATTATTTACCCTTCACAACTAGCTCAACAGAAATAATGTCTTTATGCACTCTGTAGCTAATCAAATGTTACAATAACAACAAATACATTTAGAGGTCTTTGATTTCTAACTTGGCCCAAGACATGTCAGTTAAAGCATAGAGAAGATGGCCAGATGGATTAATTTAAAGATAAGCAAGGGCAGTATTAAAAACAAATTAATTAAGATGAAAAACTTACTGGAGTAAAGGAGGGATACAGAATTGCAATCCAAAAGTAATTTACATAGTATATATTGGATTATTCAGCTAAAATAGAAACCCTAGTTCATGGAATTTTAGGACTGGAAAGGAATTTTGTGGTAGGCTGAATAATGCCCCCAAAGAGTCCACCTACAATCCCCCAAACCTGTGGACATGTTACTTCACGTGGCAAAAGGGGCTTTGTAGATTTAAGGGGAGGATTTTGAGGTGGGGAGATTATCTTGGATTATTTGGGCAGGCCCATGTCATCACTAGGGTCCTCAGAGAGGAAGGAGTCAGAGAGAGTCCTAGAAGAAATCATAAGAAAGAGTCAGAGACAGAGGTATGACAGTGGAAGCAGTAGTCAGAGGGATGCAGCCACAAGCCAAGGAATGGGGGCGCCTCCGGAAGCAGGAGAAGGCAAGGAATGGATTTTCCCCTACAGCCTCTAGGCGACATGCAGCCGTGCCAACACCTTGATTTTAGTGTAGGAAAACTGATTTTCTGCTTCTGACCTCCAGAACTGTAAGATAATCAATTTGTGTCATTTTAAGTTACTAAATATGTGGTAATTTGTTATAGCAGCAATCAGAAACTAGTACAGACCTTAAATATCACATAGTACAGTGACTGCAAGTCTTCCTTAAGTCTTACCAATCAGGTTTTGGGAAGAGGTTCAGACCTGGGGGAAGGAGGAAACACTTATTGGTGATCAGTAAGACTGGAAGATTATGAGAAATTTTTGGTGTTCAAGATTTGTTATTCACATTTCAAAAGAGCACAAATGAGTAATTCGTGGCAAATATAGTACCGCTGGCTTGAGGTAGAGTGGTTCTTGGTTCTTGTAGTTCTGGAAATCCTGAATTTCATTGCTGTCTCTTACTAGTGGTTAAGACCATTGCTTTAAATCCTCCCCAGTCCTCCCTTAAATGAAGGGCTGTCTCAGCGGCCGCAACCATCTTGATTATGTCCACTGCCAGCCAACCATCCTTTGTGTATGTGTGGGAGATGCTCTTTTTTTTTTTTTTTTTTAAAGATTTTATTTATTTATTTGACAGAGAGAGAGAGATAGAGCAGGAACACAAGCAGGGGGAGTGGGAAAGGGAGAAGCAGGCTTTCCGCTGAGCAGGGAGCCCGATGTGGGGCTCGATCCCAGGACCCTGGGATCATGACCTGAGCTGAAGGCAGATGCTTTAACGACTGAGCCACCCAGGCGCCCCTGGGAGATGCTCTTGAATCCTTTTTGTACTGAACTGGTGGATGGTACATCAGCTCACATTGAGCCTCTCTCTTCCTGACCCCAGAAAAGAAGATGGAAACTTTCCCTAACTGGGGCATTTGTTTTTAAACAGTTAACAGAAAGTTTTTTTTTTTTTTTTTAATTAAAAAAATTTTGGGGGGGAGCACCTGGGTGGCTCAGTCGTTAAGCATCTGCCTTCAGCTCAGGTCATGATTTCCAGGGTCCTGGAATCGAGCCCCACATTGGGCTCCCTGCTCCGCGGGAAGCCTGCTTCTCCCTCTCCTGCTCTTCCTGCTTGTGTTCCGTCTCTCGCTGTGTCTCTCTCTGTCAAATAAATAAATAAAATCTTTAAAAAATAATAAAAATAAAAATAAAAATAATTTATTTTATCCCTGTGCTTTCCTGTGCATTTGAATACATTTTCTTTTCTTCTGTTTTATGAAAATGAGGATGATTTGGTTCACTTCTGTTTTATTTGGTCTGCTTGAAAATCATGTTTTGCCTTTTTTTGAGCCAGTTGATCTTTTTTCACTTAGAGTGTGTTGTTTTCTAAGTCATTAGATGTTTTGTGTTTCTCTTGCACCTTAGCCAAGTACTCTCTGATCCTTTTAAACCATAGCTTCCAGAACTAAATTTGGTTGTTTAGTTTTTTCATTGGGTCTAGTCAGTGATAAAAGTAAGAGTACCTTTTCATGAATGTGAGAGAACCACCCTGCCGTTGTTCACAAAATCAAGCACCTTTGAAACTTCATTCATTATGTCTTGTCTTTTTTTAAATTCATGCAATAACCAGGCTTAGCAGTCTATTTTAGTTATTTCAATATAATGCACTTTCTCTCTAGGTCTGTTTTTTATATTCATGCTTAAAGTGCTATATTACTATTATTTTTTCTTTCTTTCTTTTTTTAAATAGGCTCCATATCCAACATGGGGCTTGAACTCACCACTGCTCTGAGATCAAGAGTTGCATGCTCTTCCAACTGAGCCAGCCAGGAGCCCCTAAAATACTGTATTATTATTAAAGTATTAAAATGATATTTATGTTCATATTTGAGGTTTAGTAATAATAAGCCCCATTTATTGAGCATAAGCTTTGGTTCCTGGAGAATTTTTTAAAAAATATTTTATGTTATTGCCACTGTACAAAATACTAAATTTTAAAGTAGGTACCCCAACCAAAGAGTCCATTTGACATTGCAGAAATGCTTGGTCCGAGACAGTGTGAAAAGAGCCACAGTACTGAATATGGTTTACATTACCACATGAAGAGTGGGAACATAAATTGTCAGTATTTTGCCTTACTTCTTTTGTTTTCAGGAATGATTGAAAACTCTGACTTGGTATAGATTGTGACATTAGGATAACAATGTGCTGTTTAAAAAGAAAGCAATCTTTTCTTTAGAGAACATTTTAAAATTATACTCAAGTGTCGAACTGTTAAAATCCCCAAAATGACAGGAGAATTTGTGGTTGAAGAACTTAAAGTCTTATGAGGTGGTGAGTTTGGGTGACCGTGGTCTGGAGTGAACTAATGACTGCCCTTAATTTTATTTTCACTAGAATAAAACTACAGCTAGCCCACTGAGGGGGAAAGATGATGAAGTAGTTGAAAGAGATGAAATAGTTCATTCTGTCCAGGTAATTTCTAACTCCCACCCTGAGTAATTTTTCAGAATAGACTTCCCCAGCATTCAGCAGGTTCTCGTAAAAGTTATACATTGTGGTAGATACTTTGTATACTGAGACACATTTTTCTCCTGTGTCTATTTGTTCATGCAGATATTTATTTTGTTTTATAGCCCTTAGCATTGTTGAAACTTTCTGGGCTCTCAATTATTCTCAAAGAACACTGTGAATTGGATTTTTGGAACTCCTTCAAGCAGAGATAAATAGGTATTTCTCAAGCCTGTTCTATGCAGAGTTTTCTGTAGCCCTTGGCAGGATGTGGGCTTATAGTAACAGCTGGTTACTACTCTGTGGGAAAACTGAGACACAGAGAGTCCTTAAGTAACCTGCTCGACATCAACATAACTAGTAAACTGGAGCTGTTAACTAAGCAAAAAACCTCTCAAGTTGCCTGACTATACTACTGTATTATAAAGTAGTTAAAAGTTCAGACTCTTGAGGCAGAAAGACCTGAGTTTGAATCCCAGCTTAACTGTATACTGAGAAAGTTGTACAAATGGAATAGCACCTCATGAAGAGCCAGCATTAGCCATTGTGCCAAAATAGATCTACATTCTTGCTTCTTTTTGTTAGATAGAGGAATGCAGCTCTACAGCCTTATTTATTTCACTGAGGACTGGGCTTGAATCACTTGCTCTACATTCTAATTCTTGATGGAGGTTTTTAAAAGATGATTAGGGATAGAATGAAACAATAGATGAGAAATCATTTGTAAATTGCATTACAATAGGAGAGCATGAAGTTAAGTATTTCAAATGAAGTTAATTTTTTTCCACCATAAAAAGTTGTACGTTTTCCTCCTTTTGGCAACTGTGAAACTGGGAAGATCCCAGCTGGGCCAAGGACATCGATCTCATTGGCTTCCTAGCCCTTCGAAGTTTCTCCGAAACCCTTCAATGACATGGTTTGATCCCCCCACAAAAGTATACATTCTCATAGAAAATTGGGAAAATGTATTTAAAAAAGAGGAGAAATAAAACGATGATCTCTTGTATAACTGCTTAGAGGTAACTGTTTTGTTTCCTTTTAGCCCCGGTTTCTGTTTTTGTTTTAACATAAATTGTTATTTAGGAACATTTAGTGATCCCAGAAGGAAGATGATATAAAAGTGAATTTGATAAAAGAATACTTGTCACTTGATGTCTTTTTTCCCTCCCAATTACAAGACCCCTAATAATTTAGGCTCTTCATTATCACTTTTAAAGATGTAGAAAATCAATTATCAGCTATTTGGGCAATATAGAGGCCATTTTAAAGCTCTTTTCAGGTCTACTTTTGGGGAGGTGTCAATTCCTCTGTTGCTTTAATCTGTTCCTAGCAGAACCTGTGTTAAAAATGGGGAGGCCTGATTTGGCAGTAGTTACTGTGAAAAGTAACAGGGCATCTTAAATGACCATAACTTTTGTATGAGCCAGCAATGTGTTGTGATGGCTGTAAATGCCAATGCAGACTTGGGCATTGTCAGTAAAAGATCTCAGGATGGGATTTTCTTGCTGTGCCCTATGCATCTAGATCACATCCAGCATATTGTGTTCACTCTGGGGGCCTGAGGTTTGAGCTGGATATTGACAATGTAGAAACAGGTGACTAGGACAGCAGTGGGTTCTGTCAGCACTGAATAGTTGAAAGAATTGAGGATGTTTTGCTTAGTAGGCATCCTAGGAGCGCTCAGAGGAGTCCACATATGAAAGAGGGAGTAGACTCATTAAGGCTCCAGATGGCCAAACTACAGACCTTGGAAAGCAATGAGATGGGGGTTCTCTTTGGCTGATATGAGTGTGTACGTGTGTGTGTGTGTGTGTGTGTGTGTGTGTGTGATGTAATTTTTGGGATTGTCTAGTAATGGAATAGACCTCTGGAAGGAGTAAGTTTCTGGTTACTGAAAGTATTTAAGCTGAGGTTGGATGGATCCCTGCCAAGAACTACCATAAAATGCATTTCTTCTCTGGATTCACTCACTCACTCACTCACTCACTCACTCACTCACTCACTCACTTCTTATTGAGCCCTGCCTATGTGTCAAGCATGGTGCTCAGTGCTGAGGAGACAGAGATCACTACTATGGGCAAGAAGCTGGATTAAATAACCCCAAAGATCCCATTTTGGTTGCGGTTGAAAGAAATTGCTTGATGCTTCGATTTCTTTTGCCTTGATAAAAGTGTAGAGCTCTGATGTGTGTCTTACTCTCTCTTTGAAACACTCCAGCATGTTGCTATCACATTGTCTCATGGGATGCGGAGTTATGCTTCATATCACTCTCAGAAAGATTGGAGGCCTTTAACTCCTGTACATGACAATATTTTATTTCTCCAGCTTTGAACGTGGAGGTTAAAGTTGAATGTGGAGTCAGCTTTTGATGGAATAATGTTGATTTTTCATGGCAAGTGTTTAATTCCAGGCTGACTTACATAAGTTTTTAAAGATGCAAGATTTATCAGAAAGTATCATGAGAGAACATAATGCTTATTAAATGTAAGGTGATATTATTTACTAATGTTGGAAATTCATTGTACTTAAAACATAAGAGTCAGGTTCTAAGGTTACACTTACTTCTTGAGAGGAGTTATCATTTGTGTATATGGAGAGATTAAACCTCCAACTTCAATATTTGTAGATTGAGCATATATCTGGATTAGTTCTAGCCCCTCTTGTAGAGATCGGCTAGTACCAGGAAGAGCTGAGGTGCCAAGAACAAAGTGTGCAGATTTGGAGGTGATGTTGGGGTCTCTGTACATTTTGGCCCATCATGTAAGGCCAACTGTTCATTTGTTTTATGTCTAGGTTTGGAATTCACCCAGTTGCAGGCCGGATGCCTGGTCAGCTTAATGTGCTGCTGGCTGAGGCTGGGGTGCCATATGATATTGTGTTGGAAATGGACGAGATCAACCATGATTTCCCAGGTAAGTAGTGGGGGCGATGGTGAAGCTTGTTCTTCGTCCTAATTATGTCTTAGGACATAAATTTTGGGATTACTGAAGACCTACTAGTCTGATGAAGAGTAACCTGCTCCTAGGAGGTGTGCAGTTGAAATGAAATAAACGAAAGACAGTACTGAATAAGGTACAACAGGCTTGTGAGCGGCATGGGTAGTTTTGGGGCCTAGGAGGAGATCGGAAGGGTGGTGAAAATCTCAGGAGGCAGTGGAAGAGGGACTCTGAAGAGACCTGGCTTTGGGATCCAGGTTCTGACTCCACTTTTGGAACTAGATACTCAGCCTCAGTTTCCTCATTTATAAAATTGCTTCTATTGATAATTTAATGTCTAATTCTTGTCAGCATCTGAGATTTTACTGGCTTCCAGTTGTACCAACTCATGATCAAGAAAGTAGTTTTCTGTTTTCCTTTAAAGTACTGGGACTTCACTAGATAAGGTGCCATGCTTTATGGCTGTCGTTGGGTAGATGTTGAATGTTAATGACATTTGGCTCAAGATCGTGTTTGTTAAAATTAAACCGGTTCCCTCTGGCAAGTATCCACTGTAAACTTAAAAAATACTGTTTATTAGAGGAAAATAATGAAGTTGTGTGTATATCTACATTCACATGGCATTTTTGGCAAAGTTCTAAGGTAATTTATATTATAGTCCTTAAAGAGGGAATTTGGGGCATTTTATGCCCCTTTTCAGATTTCACTGTTGCTAAATTATGTGTGAAACCTGCCAGTTCCAGGAATTATGGACCCAGCTTTTAATACAGTACAGACCCTTAGACCATTTTCTTTTAGACGTCAAAATAGCATCTTATGGGGGTCATTTTAAAAGATGAAAATGGGATGCAAATCTTATAAAATAATATAACTGGCAGGATCATTGTGAGATAATAAAAAAACTGTAAAGTCAGATTAGGCAGATCCCCTGGGGGGAGGGGAAGCATAATAATGCAAGCTTGTCAGGGTGCTCAGGCTGAGATGCAGGACCTACTGCTTTTTAGCTGTGTGACATTGGCTAGGTTACCGAGCCTCTCTGATAAAGCTCTTTGTATGGTGTCTGGCACAAGTGTGCGTCCTATAAATATTACCTTCTGTTATTGTTTTAAAGTCCAGATCACTATAATTTGCCTGGAAAAAGTGAAAATGACCCATTTGAGTTTTTTATTTACTCTTTTTTTCCTTTATTATGTAGACACTGATTTGGTTCTTGTGATTGGAGCTAATGACACTGTGAATTCAGCAGCTCAAGAAGACCCCAACTCTATTATTGCAGGCATGCCAGTCCTCGAGGTCTGGAAATCAAAGCAGGTAAGGTTTCAGACTTGTGTTTCATTCTAATAATCAAATGTCTCCTACAACATGCACCCAGAGCTGTCCTGGTTCACTTGGTGAGGAGCACTGATGCCTTTTGGGAGCCCCAGGAGCTAGAGTGGGTGTAGGGCCCAGCTCTCCGTATCCAGCTTCTGTCTATTCGGTGGTCACCAGAGAACCCAAGTAGATGCCCTGGTCACCATTTGAACTAGATAATATTATGTGGGTGGATTAACAAAATCTGTAACCACAGCTGAAAAAAGAGCTGTGAGCTTTTGGAATGAGCCTGGCTGACTTCCAGATAGAGTCCAGTGAAGCAGATGGCTTCCCTCTGGGACAGTGAGTCAGTATCATCGCCTTCATATACGAAGACGAGCACATTTTTTCATTTAATTTTTTTGAAAGGGAATTTGTTGTTGTTATGGAGTGTCCAGAAGAAAGGTGATTTAGAAATCCAAACTATAACATGGCATAAGGAAGCAAGGCGTGCTCACGTACATCACCTCTGTGGAAGCTAACTGCTGGGTTATAGAGAGCTCAGAGGCTTCTACATTTCCCCTGCCCTGGCGGAGGACAGGTCTCTTTACCACTCTCAGGTCAGATCTGCATTTTAACAGTCATAATTATGTGATGTACCTTTCCCTTTAATTTTGTTTCTTTTTATTATAAATATGTGAGCTTGAAATTGATGGTGGGTGAGATATGCACTTGTTCATGTGTAGATGAAAAACTATTGCATTGGTCATCAATATTTGAGAGTTTGCAGAATGCATTATGGTACTAAGGCGTGTGAAGTGTAAGTAAGTTTATATTGCTTTCATTTTTGGATAGATTACATGTCCTAGACTACTATAGAAAGGCTTTCATTTCCTTAAGAACTAACTTGATATTTAACTGAATAGCACCATCCATAATTCATGTAATTGTAAATGACTGTGACACATCAATATTAGAGATAGCCTTACTTCTTCCATTTTGCTTTGTAGGAGCATAATATTAGTTATTAGCTCTGTCTTGTGACAGGCTAGATTGTTCTTTGGGCTTTTGTCTTGGAACCTTCTGATCTACTTTAAAGTGTTGGAATAAGAATCACACCATTTTCCCACTCAGCTACATTTACCTTAGGATTTGTAGCAGAAGTTTATACGCTAAATTTGTTCTCTTAAGCCCATTCAGAGAAAGATACTTATTTTTCTGACTAGAAAATGTTACATAGTCTTTATGGAAGAAAAGCACTGAGAAGAAAATCTCTTGTAATCTTATTATTCATAGATAAACTATTGTTAACATGATTTTTGTCTCACGGAAAGGAGTAAGGGCAAATGAAAGTTAATACAATGTAAACATGCCTTTAGAAAGCACTCCCTGGGGCACCTGGGTGGCTCAGTTGGTTAAGCGACTGCCTTCAGCTCAGGTCATGATCTTGGAGTCCCTGGATCGAGTCCCGCATCCGGCTCCCTGCTTGGCAGGGAGTCTGCTTCGCCCTCTGACCCTTCCCCCTCTCATGTGCTCTCTCTCATTCTCTCTCAAATAAATAAATAAAATCTTAAAAAAAAAAAAAAAAAAGAAAGCACTCCCTGGAATTGTGTAAGACTGTTGAATCACAGACCTGTACCTCTGAAACAATACGTTATATGTTAAAAAAAAAGAAGATAGTAGGAAGGGAAAAATGAAGGGGGGGGAATCAGAGGGGGAGACGAATGAACCATGAGAGACTTTGGACTCTGAGAAACAAACAGGGTTTTAAAGGGGAAGGGGGTATGGGGGGATGGGTGAGCCTGGTGATGGGTATTAAGGAGGGCACATATTGAATGGAGCACTGGGTGTTATACGCAAACAATGGATCGTGGATCACTACATCAAAAACTAATGATGTATTGTATGGTGACTAACAAACGTAATAAAAAATTTACCACCAGGAAAAAAAAAAAAGCAAGCAAGCAAGCACTCCCTGTGTATTGTAGAAGTCTGTGTACTCAGGAGTTAGTAGTGGTATGTGCTTCATTCAAAGCTAGGGCAGGGCAGGGTCAGCCTGTCTGTCATGTCCCAGTCAGGTCTGTTCAATACACTCACTCTCTCAGTTCATCTTTGCTCCTTAGGTCATCGTTATGAAGAGGTCCTTGGGTGTTGGCTATGCTGCAGTGGACAATCCAATCTTCTACAAACCTAACACGGCCATGCTTCTAGGCGATGCTAAGAAGACCTGCGATGCACTGCAGGCGAAAGTGAGAGAATCCTACCAGAAGTAAATTTTAAAGACCAAGCTGTTGTCTGACGAAGCCACTTCTTCCATTGTGGGAACAGGCAAATAAAGTAATCACTCTATACAGCTGATAGACATCTGTAGCAAAGCTCTTGGAAGAAAAAGAAGACTGAAGAAAGCAAAGCAAGCAGGGAGATTTTTCAGGAACAGTGATCCCTTGATGTAAAAAAAAAAGATTGAGAATTCTACATGTCTTCCTGTGCATATTTTTTGTGTTATGAATTTCAAAAGTATTTTATAAAAGGAGAAAGAACAGCCTTATTTTAGTTCTAATCCATTTGGATTTTTTTAAATTCTTCCGCAGTAGTCAGAGTGTTTAAGAAATTAAATCTTTAGGATCTTAGTACTTACATTATATATATGGATCTGAAAAATCTGACCCTGTAAACATTACAGCTACCTTCATTTATGTTTTTTGCAACAAATGTTACTAATTTGAAACTTTTGTCAACTTTTGAGCTATCCTCTTACCATTTAACCATAATCTGAATTAACCATATCAAATTGGCTTCAACTTTTTGAACTGTACTTCCAATTCTAGGTTTCAGGGATGTATTTTCTGACTTCTATTTTAATATATTAAAGGACTAGATAATCTTTCAGAGATGCTGGGAACAAATCATTTGCTTTGTATGTTTCATCAGGACACCAATGAAACATGTAATTTGAAATCAGTATTGTATTTTTAAAAATCCCATTTCCAATCAGATCTTTTTTTAATTTCAATCAATTTATACTGTGTATTACTATATTAAGTGCACTTGAATGGAATTCAAGTATTTGACTAATCAAATGAGTTCATCATGTTTGCATAGAGATGTAGCAATTGTCTCTGGTAACAAAGGGCTAAAGTGAATAGTTCTGCCTGTTACTAACATCTGGGGAAGACTTGCTACTATGAAAGAGATGAAATTAATCAGTCTCTTAACTGTTGGCAAGAATTTTTTATCCAAATCAGAGTGTGTTTTGAGGTCTTATGTAATTGATGACATTTGAGAAAAATGGTGGCACTTTTTTTTTAGCTACCTATTTGTTTATCTAAGCACCAGTAAAAATCATGTCTTTTTGCAGTAAAAGTGTAGATTTTCTTTGTGACTTTGCTACTGTTCCAAAAGCTCCTTATAGGTGAATGTGTGAGGAATACTTGGAATATCTGCCTCTCTATTTAACGAATTTGGTACTAAGTTTCTCGAAACAATTATAAACACATAAAAACTATTTCTAAACCAGAAAGAGAAATAACTGGTGTGAAATTTTTTACTGCTATACTCGTGTTTACTCAGTTTACAACTCACAGTATCTGTTGGTTTGGTAGTCAGCTTCTGTTTTGCTGTGCCTGAGATTAAAATCTGTGTGTGTGTGTGTGTTTGTGTGTTTGTGTACATATGTTTTAAAAGCAGGAAAGACTCCTTTTTAATTTTTAAGTGGTAAATGCAATTTGCTACTGGATCTCAGATCATTAATAAGCTAAAGTCTGAATTATATCATGAAAGTTCTACTAGAAAAAACTAAATAGTATCTTTATTTATGTCCTTTTCCCTTTCTCAAAGTAGTAGGTACATCTGGAAAGCAGCAACTTGGATTTTTTGTTGTTGTTGTTTTTGAGATAATTCCTGCATTGAGCTTGAACTAAAAATAATTATACTTGGATTTATTTACTTTTGTTGTTTATAGTAAGTATTTTTAAAAGTACGAACCTCATTCTTTGCTGCTCACTAGTCCTTGGTCATTCAGTTGTGTTAACTGAATTGAACCAACATCCAGTTGGTTTTTTTTTTTTTTTTTACTTTATTGGTTATGCTACTTAAATGAATTTAGATACATAATTTCTTAAAGTAATACTCCTAAAAGTTGGTGGCCTTGGATTATTTATGGTAAAGTCTAATATCAACAAAAATAATCTTCATCCATCCTGTTTTATTACTCTTTTTTTCTGCTAAGTCATACAACTGGAAGGTCTGACTCCTTTTTATTCTTGTATTGCTCACAGTATATATTGATATTCAACTAGAAATAATTTTTTAAAAAATCCATTGTACCTCAGAGGCTGTTACCAAAAAAAAAAAAGAATTACACATAGGCAGTGAAAGGCTAATGTTGATGTGTCTTTTAGGCCTTTTTAACAATCCTTTTTTTCCTCTTGTTTGTCATAAATTGGGAGTTTGTGTTTAAAGTTATGCATCTAAGTAAAGAATGTATATAAGTAAATGTATAAATTTTAATACATTATATGTATGTTTCTGTCTAACTGTGGACAGTTTTCTGGCATATAAATCTTTTTATCATTCTCTCTATTTTTTCTAGGGATTGGAATAGAGAGGAGTGAGAGAGAGAGGACTAATCTTTTTCTGCATTGGGCGTTTCAGGCGTTTATGGACTCAGGGAATAACAGTTAGGTATTTGGTAATGAATCTGGATAGTGGGCCTTGGCCTTTCTGAATCGATCCAAGTCATGGCCCTAACTTTTAGATTTTGCTGTTTTGTCATACAACACAAATATGGGATATATTATGTATCAGTCAGCTTTAGGGTTTAGTTCAATTTATCCTATCCCAAAGCCTTATTATGTGTAATTAATAACTCATAACCCATGTGTTCATCTGACTGAGAGGCAAATTTTCAAGTCCCTTAAGGCATAAGTCTTATGAGTTAAAGCATTTTAGAACTGGAAAGTTGGATAGCTCTTTTGGATAGCTAGGGGAGATAGTTCAAATGTCTAATTTATAGCTCCTGCCAGTTTTTGAGAGTCTTTGCCAACAAATATTATTGGGTCAGAATGGTAAAAGAAAAAAAAAAACAAAAACAAAAAAACAAAACCCTATACTCCAGAGGCAGCAACTTGACATTCCTGCTGCTCTTTAGATTCTCAAAGGAAAGAAGGATGAATTTAATTAACAAGGAGGGGAAAAAAAACTTTAAGTGAAACTTTAAAAGTGTTAGTGTAGTAAAGGAGCAGAAATTTTGAAGCTCTTAAGATTGTTGTTCTTAAACTTTTAGAAGTTACATATTGGGCTAAGGAATTAAACTGTTCACTATTTAAGTGGTTATATAGACATTTACCATGGTGTATACTGTAATTCTGGATGGAAACCTTTTGTATAAAATAGTGATGGAGATGATGAGACAGTAATTAGAATGTTGAATATTTGAAACTCTGACATACAATGATTAAGATAATGGTAGAAAAAGATAGTTGGATCTGGGTAGATAATTTATTTGGGGAAGAATGGAAAACCATAATGGATAGGTAGAGAAAGGCCAGTTTAGGATTATGGAGAACTTTAAAAGCTGGAACTCAAGTAGTGGGGAGATACTACATCTCTGTTATGTTGTTGATTGTGAAAGCATATGACTACCTCATTCTATATAAAATATTTGTACTTCATATTCTTGCCAAAGATCACAACTTTGAACTCTATTTTCCAGTTCTTTCCAAAAGCCCATTTCTGAAGAAGAATAACTAATGAAAAGATAGCCTAAAGGATATGGCGTCCAGTTTGCCCCTGGACATTTCAGATTTTGCTCAGAGACCAAGCCAGCCCTTCAGACGTCTGGGTGCTTGGGCTCTGTTGGGTGGGTCATTGTGGATAACAACGACATGAGGGGCTGGAATGGAAGGTGGGGGGAGAGGGATCTAGCTCACTTCAGGGGATTATGAGTGTGGGAGAGGTACATGTGTCAGCAATAGAATGGTGGGGAGTAAAAGTGGTTGTCACAGACTTTGAGAAGAATTGAGGTGATGTGGATCTGGGGTACACAGGTGACACATGGGAAGATGGTGGCTAGTTCCTTCTCCCAATGATGGAGAGATGTGAAGAAGGAATTGAGAACTTAGGGCAAGGGGTTGGAGGTGTTCCTATTTATTATAAAGACAGAAGAGTAAGATCTAAGAACTTTCTCATCCTCCTTCTTGTTGTATTTGGGAAGATGAAAAGCACAACACAAAGTGATCTGATGTATAGGGAATAGTAAAAACCCGTGGAAATGGACCATTCAGAAATTCAGATAAGGCCATTTTTTCCCCCATCCACCTACTTTGTTTTTGGCTTACCACAGGAAAAACAAAACTTGGAAACTTCTCCAGTAAGGCGTAGAACTAGATTTAGCCAGTAAACTTTTATCTAAATCAGCCCTTCTCTGGACCCGATTTTCCAAAAGCCAGTGAACCGCTGTCAGCCAGCCTTGCCTTCCCCCACTTCTTTCTTCCAGTTTGGGAGTGCACTTTCTACAAGAGTACAGTGCTTACACTGATGGAGCAGGGTCTGTGCCTGGTGAATTCCATCCAGACCTTGGGATTCTAGTCCTCTACTACACACACACACACACACACACACAGATATGCTGGGTTCAAACTGAAAGGTCACCTCTAAACCTCTAGAGAAATGGGAGAAAGTCTGACTGGGTAACTGCCTTGTGTTATGTCAGTAGGGAGATAACTCCTTTCCCAGAGGGATGAAACAGAATGTCATGGCTTTATCTTAGAATGTTTTGTCACTACTCTGAGTTTACTGGAACACTATGCTTCAGAAATCAGTCCTAGAAAAGGCCTTTAAAAGCTTTCAGGGCTTTACTGATTCGTGGAAAATTTTGTTCTTGCAAATTATAGCCGGCTCTGTGGTTTTGTCCCATTGGGGTATCTATGAGCATGGAAGCTTAGACATACTTTAGGTCCACTTTGTGTCTGATTGTGGATAACTGCGTCGTTAGTGTTGGGTGTAATTATAGTAACTTGGAAACATGCTCATATAAAGATTAGAATCATCATTGTAAATGAGACCAATAGAACATTCAAAGACTATGACAAAATCTTATGAAAATCTTATCCTACACGGAAGAATTTTAGAGTACTGTACTGCTTTGGTCCTTGCTGTCATGCATCTCACCCAGAATACTGTCTGTGTAAGCATCACGAATGGGTAGGATTTTAATGGTGAATACAGGAAAAGTAGTTGGATGATGGCATCACTATGAAAAGTGTTACTGTTTTCTACATAATGAATCACTCTTGGTAATGGCTACATTTCTGGAGGGTCTCACCTTTTGCTAGATTAAACATAAAGGCATTTTAATAAGTATGTTACCATGGGTGTGGGGGGGAGGGAAGGAAGTACATTTTTATGTGTGTTCCACATGGAATTCTGTTTAGGACTCATTATCTGGAAGTTTATCTTAACCTTTTTTTTTATTATTATTATTCCAGATAGAAAGACTCTGCCCTCTTACTCATTTTATTTATTTATTTATTTATTTATTCATTCATTTATTTTAAGATTTTATTTATTTATTTGACAGAGAGAGAGACAGCAAGAGCAGGAACACAAGCAGGGGGAGTGGGAGAGGGAGAAGCAGGCTTCCCGCCGAGCAGGGAGCCCAGTGCAGGACTCGATCCCAGGACCCTGGGATCATGACCTGAGCCGAAGGCAGACGCTTAACGACTGAGCCACCCAGGTGCCCCCTCTTGCTCATTTTAGTAGCTCAGTGGGTAATAGTAACAGCAGCTACTAGCTGAGTGCTTATTTTGTGCTAGGCACCATCTTGTTTGCATCCTGTGAGTTTTCAGGGTCTCCTACAATAGAAGATGGCGCCCTTGACCTGACGGTAGCGGGGTCCACTCAACCACTCTTGATGTTTGTCAAGCAGAAATAGCTAAAGAAAAGATGGCACTCACAAAAGGGAGGAACCATGTCATACTAAACTATTTAAATATATATTTTTAAAAAACCCAGTTGAAATTTCAGCCAGAAGATGCCAACCACTTACAAAATGACATGAAGAAATGTGACTTTGGGGGAGGAAAGCAGTGCCGGCTGTTTTCACACATGGCATGACAAAAGTTGCTGCCTATCGCGTCATGATTTGTCTCTCCACCCATTCTGTCTCCAAGCTGCCATCTGCCTCGTCCACAAAAGCTTAAATCCTGGGGTTGCTTCTTCCTTAGGAGCAGAACCAAGGAAGCTTGGAGCAGATTGTCCAAAACCCTTTTAGGGTTTTGCTTTCCAGAATCATAGCTACCACACCACCATGTCTGCTTTGACCTCTCACAGCTTCCTACCCAACAGCCAGTCAGTCAGGCCATAGCTTTTTGCTGTGAATTGTCACCTCCCAGGCCACAAACTCAGATGTACCGAAATATGACTTTATTTTCTATAACTGAACTGAATTCCTTTCGTTTAAAGCAATATAGAATTGGAAGGAAGGAATACGCAAGGTGGAGGACGTGATCATCTCAATGTATTTTGGCGAATTTCTCCTACGATTTATATTTGGGGTGAAACTTTGAAAAGCTTTTGTATGAGAACAGAATATTAATGTATTTCTGCAAAGAAAGTAGTAAGTGCTCTATTTAAATAATTTAAAGTGAATTGATTAGAAAGCTTCAAGCAAAGAAATTCTGAGGACCAGTTTTCTCCTGAGATTAACAGAATTATGAGTTTCAGAGACCTTTATTTTAAAAAATTTAGACATTGAGTTGTTTTGGGGAAGGTTTTTCATTTGGTCCTCTGCCCTGTGAGGAATGTAAAGTGCTCTGTCATCTAATCTATTAGTTTATCAGTAGTACTTTGGTATTAAATCTATAGCCAAAGTTGAACCATTCATTCAGATCTGGAGCACATCTGAAACAAAGAAAAGTAAAGAAACAGCTCATTTGATAATTATTGTCTTTCTAAGAACACAAGTCAGCATTTATAGCCCGTCTAATTTTTTTTTGTACTGATGAAATTTTTTTTTAAATAATGATTTCTGTGTATGTTATTAATTGTAATTTTCACTGGGGAAATTGGAGCACAAAGCATCACAATGTTCCCCTAATTACGCTGTGGCAGATGGAACAGCAAGAACTATATCTTCTGCCAATTAACTATATTTGTCTTCTTAAATTACAAGTGCTTGGTCATTTCAGTAAATATCATGATTCCTATTTTACGCATAAACTTTTTGTTCCTCTGGAATAATATATTCTCCTCCCCTGCCCACCGGAAATAAAGAAATTGGAGCAAAATGGAACAAAGAAGATAATATGTTCAAAAGTGCCATGATTTAATATTTTCATGCCACCACTTGAGTATGAATTTAGAATAGATTGCAAGGGACAGCAAGGGGCAATCAGGTAGAGAGCTTAGCATAATAGGTGTTTCCAATGTACCAGAGTCTGGAGGATGAGAGGGCTTGTCCAGGTGGAACAGAGGGTGAGAGGAGGAAGTAGCCCCTGCTCAGCCTGGGGGAGATGGGGAAGAAAAGCTCCTGAGAAAAGAGACATTCATGAGGGAGCATTCATGAGGTGGGTGAAACCCAAACTATGGTAGTTCTTCTAGATTCCAAGTGGAGGGAGGGGATGGCAAAGGAAAGAAGAATCCGAGATCATTGGCATGAGAATTTTGGAAGGGATGTGGAGTAGGGAGTTGCAATTTAAACTGGAAGAAGCCATAAAAAGAGTTAATGGTAGCACTAATGACATTTTCTAGACTACAAGGTGCTGTAGGAAATTGCTTATGCTTGAAATGTTTTGATCTATTCCCTCCACCATTGACTCGGTTGGGTTTCCTGTCTATAAAATATATGATCAAGTGGCAATGATGAGCCTAGCTGTTACTTATTTTTTGCCGTGTGCTGTGCCAGGGAGCAGATATATGTGGCATGTTCCCTTGCAGTGAAGTATGGGGTGCAAAATTATAATTTGGTGGAAGTGCAAAAACTAAATGATTTGCAAGTTATGGAGGTAGCTCACAGAAAAGAATGATTGTTGCCTGGATAAGAGGAGGGAATTCTGGGGAGCTTTTGCAGAGAAGCATTCTGGAAGCTAAATAAGAGACAGGCACATAAGGAAGGAACAAGCATTATTTTATTTTATTTTATTTTTTAAAAGATTTTATTTATTTGAGAGAAAGAGAGTGAGAGAGAGAGAGAGAGAGCACAAGCCAGTGGGGAGAGTCAGAGGGAGAAGCAGACTTCCCACTGAGCAGGGAGCCCGAAGCAGGACTCAATCCCAGGACCGTGGGGCCATGACCTGAGCTGAAGGCAGATGCTTAACCGACTGAGCCACCCAAGTGTCCGAGAACAAGCATTTTAAATGGAAGAGATAGCATGTGAAAATTCACTGAATCAAGATTTTTCAAAGGAAATAATTCTCTTCAAATACGTAACACAACACAGATTTTTAATTCATAGTTATTGTTTTAAATAAAACTCTGGTGCTAGAGGACTGTCATTTTCCAGGTTATTGTGGGGAGGATGCTTGGGGTCATGGCTCTTGGAATAGTCATTGTTTTTAAAATTTTTTCTACTGCCTTTCAATAGTCATTTGTCAATTTTGGTACTGACGAATCTCTCTTTCCTCGCGCTGCTCTCTCAAGTAAAATAAAAAATAACATTGCCAGTATTTTTCACAATCTGTTCCTTACCCCATCTTTGTCAGAGCGCCTGTGAAGGAGGGACTCTGACTCTATTCTTTGTGTTACAGAAGGCTCAGGTTACCAAGAAAGAGTGGATTCAGTTGAAACTGGGCAGTGGTATCTCAGTAGTGCTAGTTTTCTCTACCTTTTCTCAAGGTCTGGGACTTTCTTTGACTTTTGGGTTGATCTCAGAAGATCAGTCTATCAGGCAAGAAGCAAGCCTGTTTCTGTGGTGACCATAGTCAGTGTGGTTTTGTGTCAGTTTACCTAATCTGCAAGTACGGTTCCTAGAATTTCTTTCCTTGTCTGATTCTAGCTTAGCCCCAAGAGAAATTGCCTGAAATTTGGGAGAACAGGCAAAGTGGTAGCCATACCACTCTGAAGGCTTGTTCAGGGCCCCCAGGTACTGCTGCCACTCCGTGGGACTCATCTCCAGGCCCATTTGTTGACCTTGTGCACCAGTTGGGACCCCAGCTCCTCTCACTCCTGTTGGATCCCTTTCTTCAGCTTCTCAACTTTCCGGGCAAAGCTTATGTACACGGACTCAGGAAGCTCACCAGCTTCTGCAGGTCACCCGTGTTGTTAAGTGTGAGAAGACGAGGTTTCCAGTTTGTCTTCACTCTCTCCCACTTCATGTCAGGCTGTCAACCCTGCTCACTGATGGTCACTTCAGGCCAGAAACAGAGCCAATGGCCTTTCATAGGCTTTCACTCTTCCCCAGCATCTACAATCGTGTCAAGTTGCATTCCTAGTAAATCTCTTCTTTCCTATCCCTCGTTGTGGTTCTTCTTCCCTGATTGAAACTTAACTGGTATAAGTCCTTCACAACACGTCATGATGCTAATGTAACTGATTTGTGATCATTAATGGTGATAAGGAATTAGGATGGCATAAGTAATTGAAATGACAGGTAGTCGAGTGTCTTATTTAATAATTTCAACCATTTCTCCTAACAAATATCAAAATTAGATGACTCACATTTCACCACCTTTGCAAATGGATTAAATGATGAAGTCAGTGAATGATTCTTTCATATGGATTAGTACTTTTTTCCAAAGAGCACAAGGGGGATTAAAACCCTTGTAAAAGCTATCTTGTTTTTGGCATAGAGTGGGGTTGTGTGGAGAGAATTTCCAGGTACGATAAAAGGAGCAGGCTAAAAATTTCCATGATGTTTTTGTTCTAGAGTATGCACACATACAGAGAAAGGTGGACACCATTTTTAGAAATTCCAAGAGCTCTTGTTTTTGCTTATGTGAATCAATCCTTCTTTGACTCTGGGCTTCACCCCATGCCTCGCTTTGGCCAATGGACACTAACAGGTGACACACAGAGAGAGGCTAGACAAGTGCTTGTGCATTGGGATTTGACCTTTTGGAAGGTTCCTTTTTGGGAGCTTGTGGTCATACTATAAGGAACCTTGGGCTGAATCATGAGAGGCAATCTGGAGAGAGTTTGGAGGATTAGGGGCTGTCTTGGACTTAGCAGCTGAAGGCAGCTGCATGAGCAGAATTCCTAATAAACAGAATTCTGTGCAATAATAGCTTGTAGTTTGGGGGTGGTTCATTATACAGCCATGGAAGATTGAAACAGCTATGACAAAGTATTAATAACAGACTTTGTTCCTCCTCCTTTTTTTTTTTTTTTTTTTAGAAAAAAACCTATGCATCGACTTAGTTCTGACTATGGCTCCTTTCCCCCTTTCCTTAAATTCCTTCTTATTACGTTTCATTGTCTCCACTTCCCCTTTCCTCGTGCGAGCATGGGTGGTCATTTTTCCAGGTGGCATGAGTTGGGAGATAGTTAGAAACCCTGTTTACTCCAGAATATCTTCCTTCTCAGTCTGTCCTGGTACTTGAAACTTCAACATTATTTAAATAATGATTTTTTTTCCTTCTAAGCTAAGAATTTCCATCTCCAAGGATGAATGCGCAACTATCCGTGGACACAGAACATCACTCCCCATCATTCAGCATGGAGCCAGGGTTCATTTGTTAGTTTGCTCTCCCAGGAAGCGGCTGAGAGGAGCTGGCCCTGCCTTGCCTGAGGACCTTGCCCACACATTTACATCGGTCTACAAGGCTTTCTTCTTATTTTGTCATCCAGTTAACTACTTCTCTTCCTTCAGTTCTTGACTCCGTTAATACTTTCTTATGGAAGTGTCCCAGAACCCCCTGATTAAGTCTATTCTATTCCAGGTGCTCATAGAGCCAAATGCCTTCTTCAGAGCAATTTCAATTTAACCTTTTTTATATGTAATTATATTATATTTATACCACCTGGGGCGATAAGCTCCAAGGAGATAGAGATCCTGTTGATTTTTGCCCACTGGAGTATTCTCAATACTTAGAATATACTCTGACCCGTGGAATGTGTTCAGTATGTATGTGTTAAGAGAATGAATGGATGGATGGGTGAACTGAGATTCTAAACAATTGACTTCTCTTTTACCTTCTTACTTTAGACATTTTTGTGCCTGGACTGGGTGTTTTAGCCCTATTGCAGGCAAGAAAGCAGGCCCATGGCATTCTAAAAGCTCTGTGAGGTGTTTCAAGAGGGGAAATCAAAGTTAAGAGTGCTATCCTGAAGCTAAGTCTTACTAGAGCATTGTGGACTCCCTTACAGTGCCTTATCCGTTTAAATTCTTACCCCGAATAAAGACCTTCTCAGAAGCAAGAAAACTAATAAGAGTTCACATGAGTACTAGCACGCCTTGTAAAAACATCACTGGGCTGCCATAAATATTCCTGTTTTTCCATGCAATAAGAGTTAAAAGCTTCCCTTTCTTCTATAATTGAACAATTTTGGATTATTAAGGAAGAACTGTAATGCTTCATTTTAACTGAGGTACAACTGACACATAACATTATATTATTTTCAGGTGTACAACATAGGGATTTAATATTTGTATACACTGCAAAGTGATCACCATAACAAGTCAGAACTATAATGCTTTAATACACTTTGTAGTTCTCACATCTATCTTCATTAAAATATGTAATAATTAAACAAAATCATTTATAGTGGGTTTACTAATGTGAGCAGAAAAAAGGAAGTGTTGGAGCTTTATGTTTTATTTTAACATTGCTATTCTGACTTTGAATGGGTTGAGCAAGAATAGCAATCATGATTTAGCCAATATTCAATTTATGAATAGCGTTTTTATAATCCTCTGAGGGTTGTGAAATCAAAAGCTTCTACTTTTATTTCCTTAGGGATAACTGCTGTTTATTTTTCAATTTAGAATATCTGGGAAGTAATTGACCTGGAGAAGCATTTCTCAAAATGTGGCCCTAATGACAGGTAAGAGGAAAATGGTTTCTTTTCTTTTTTTAAATTTTATTTTATTATGTTAGTCACCATACATTACATCATTAGTTTTTGATGTAGTGTTCCAAGATTCATTGTTTGCATATAACACCCAGTGCTCCATGCAATACATGCCCTCCTTAATACGCATCACCAGGCTAACCCATCCCCCATCCCCCTCCCCTCTAAAACCCTCAGTTTGTTTCTCAGAGTCCATAGTTTCTCATGGTTTGTCTCCCCCTCCTATTCCCCCCCGCTTCATTTTTTTTTCTTTTATTTTCTTGGACATCTCTGTAGCATTTGACACCATTGACCAGCCACTATGGAAAATATCTCTTCTCTAGGATACTACCCACTGTAATTAACATAGTCTATGAGCACATTACCTCTGTCAGAACACCTGTAATATTTTATTTCCCTAAAGTCTACGTCTGCTGGAGAGTGAGCTTCTTGAGGGCAGAGATTGTCCTTGATAAATGGCTAGGTGAATATATTAAAAAAGTCATTTTAGTGTGATAAATGAAAGGGGGGAGGAAGAAAGTAGTGCATGGACTGATACAGAAAATGAAATGTCAAAACTACCCTGGGGGGCGCCTGGGTGGCTCAGTCGTTAAGCGTCTGCCTTCGGCTCAGGTCATGATCCCAGGGTCCTGGGATCGAGCCCCGTGTCAGGCTCCCTGCTCGGTGGGAAGCCTGCTTCTCCCTCTCCCACTCCCCCTGCCTGTGTTCCCTCTCTCGCTGTGTCTCTCTCTGTCAAATAAATAAATAAAATCTTAAAAAAAAAAAAAAAAGGAAATTAAAAAAACAAAAAAACTACCCTGGGATGTTGGTACAGTGAAATGTGCCACTTTATGCTGTTTTAGGACCCATAGTCTTTGGTAGTAGAAAGGCTGAAGGGAATTGGAAATAGAAAGCAAGCTGATTCTCAATTTCTAAAAATTCAAAACAACAACAAAACTTGGAATGCATATTTTTGACCTTAGCCATAATGTTTGCATTTCACAAATCTCATTCTCTTTTAGAACAGGGGTAAAATGGTGCTCATTTGGGTTTAATTAGTACAGATTAAATCGTGATCCTCAGCAGGAACTGTTCTGTAATTATTCTGCTTCTTCACCAGATGGTGCTTGTGAGCCAATTAGAAAAAGATTGGGTTTATGGTTTATTCACTGAAGGGGAAGCAAGGGGAAATTTGTGAATTAAATAGAATAAGAAAAATTAGAAAATTAGAAAAATTCAAGACAGCCTTTTAGAGTTGTTAGAGTACTTGGAGAAAATCTCATCTTCCTTTTCGGTAAAAATATTAAGCTCTTGAAAGAAAAAAAATACTCATTAGGAACAATCACCAAATTTTGAATGTTTTGTGGGCTAACTGTCCAAGCCTAGTGAATTAAAAAATTCTCTTTCCTCTCCTTAAAATGCAGCATTAATCTTTGGCTGGAAACAAAACCATTTAAATTTTTACATGTGGAGAGTAATGGTTCCATTTCATAGTGTTACTTTGTGAAATGGGTTATTGTCCAGATTTCAAATGGCGTGATAGGCAGTATTCCTTTCTTTTCATTTAGAGGCTTTAAAGTGTAGGAGTTGAAAGAGAAGTTTCTGGATTCATACTACTTGACTTTACCCTAGATCTGCCCCTTCTTAGCTGTGTAATCTTGCGACTTCACCTCTCTAAACTTCCTTTCCCTCATCTTGGAAAATGAGGGTGCCATAGTTTCCACCTTATTGGATTGTTGTGACAATATATATAAAAGACTTAATATGGTGCCTGGCACATAGTAAGCCCTCAAAAAAAGTTAACCTTCTTGACATTTCTCATCATGTTTCACTTACCAATCAAGACTGATATATTCCGAGTCACAAAACAATCATGGAAAATGTAAATTCAATTAAGTTTACATGTCTTTCCTTTTTTCCTCATTCCAGTATTCTAACCTATTACCACTCTGCCTTTATCTATGAAACTCACTTATATTTACCAAGTATTTGTTTCGGGGACAAACTGTCCCTTCAAGCTCAATCGAGACATTTATGTTCTTGCTCAGGGGCATGCCAATCTTCTCTGTATCATTCTGATTTTAGTATATATGCTGCCGAAGCGAGCACAAGGCATTTATGTTCTGATGTGTGGTGGTTGTGATAGCTTAGCTTCTTCTAAACTTCAGGATAAGATGGTTTCGTTTTCTCGTTACAGTCCCTGAGATTGAATGATTGCAGTGACTGACAGCAAACCTCTCCCCAAGGAGCTTCTGTTGCTGACAGAACCTGAAGGATGCTACAGTGGATGGCAAGTATCACAGCAAAGCAAGAAGAGAGTGTGGGGAAGAAATTATTAAAAAGAAATATATATTCTTCCCCAAATGGGAGCAATATGGACGTGAAAAAGAAAAGGACATACATTTGAATGGATACATCCAAAACTGGAGAAAGGCTATGTCCAGGTCTAGGAAGAATCAGGAACAAATTCACCAGTCACAGTTTTTGTTTACACTTCTATGTGTAGTGTACGTGGACCCCCGTGCCCCAACTGACAGTTATCATCATGTGGTACGATTGATAGGACCTGTGTCCTTTGTGCTGAAAACTAGGACATGATCTGTGAGGAAAATGTAAGTGATTTCTTGGACAGACCATGATGGCCAGAAGACAGCCGGTATTTACCAAGGAGTTACTCTGCTAGGGGCGATGGTAGGAATTCTTCCGGAAGTATCACGTGTTAACGCTCACCACGATTCCACAGAGTTGCCAGTGTTATCAACCCCATTTGTCATTATTGCCATTCTTCCCATTAAGGAAATGGGTATTTGGAGGCGTTCAATAAATAGCTTTTCCTAGATTGCATAGTCAGCGAACAGCAGAGCTAGTAATCAAACCCCATGCCATCTGACTCCAGAGCCTCAGGATTTTATCCATTATCCTGAGATGTCAGTTCAAACAAAGACATTGTTTGAATCGATTCTGGAAGTATAGGCAGCACCCTAAAGGACACATTTCCTAATTGGTCTTCCCCACTGAGACATTAACTTGTCAACATAGGGCATTATCCTTCATTAGTTCCCCGCTTGCCTGGGTTGTCAAAGAATCAAACTGTCCTTCCTAATTTGAAGATGATACCACCCCATGTGTGATGTGGCTGAGAAAAACCAACAGCTGACAAGCAGTTCTTTCCACATCATATATACATGCACATTGCTCTCTGGTTTGTGGCTCAAGCCTCTGTTGGCAGAGCCTTGCTTCTGTATTTTGTTCTGCCAAAGTGTGGTCAGCTGAAGCTTAGTTTGAGAAAGGCTTCACTATCACAGAGACTATATGCTCCTCAGGGCATCGTCTGTTCCAGTCCCTCAGCCCCTCCTAGCTTTGCCTCACCATCGTCTGGATAGAAGGATCATCAGAAGTCTTCTGGCTTCCCGGGTTTTACATGCAAGACCTGTTTGAATAGTATACCGAGACCCCTTTTAAATACATGGGTGGTCCATTAGACCTGAGTTGTGATGATTCACTATTTCAAGGCTCGTGGACAGAATGACCTGCCAAACTTGGTTACTGAGTCTTGCCATTTGTTTTCTCGGGCCCGAGATACTTGCTCATTGGATGGGAGATGGTGGCCATGTGTCAGAGTTACAGGGAGGTTTGGTCACTCTCCCTGTTTTAGAAAACTTCACTGTGGTCAGGTGCTTGACTCCTCTTCCAGGGCCCACCAGTCTATAATTCTTATCCAGTCACCCTACAACCAATTGTCCATGTAGAAAGACAGCTGGTGGCCGGGACTGGGGGTGAACTTGGTGACAACGGGTCATGATGGCTTGGCATTCACCTGCTGAGAAGGCACCTGCAGTGAACTCATCTTCTTTGTACAGTATCATCCCTTCCCCTCCTCCTCCTTCTCTTTTGGGATCACATTTACTGGCTGCATATTGCAAGCTAGGTATTGGGTTAGCCAGGGTTTCTCAACCTCAGCATCTTTAATATATTAGTCCAAATAAGCCTTTGTTGTGGGGGGCTGTCCTGTGTATTGTAGGATATGAAGCTGCATCTCTGATCTTCATCTCCTATGTGCCAGGAGCAGCCTCTCATCCTCTCCCAGGCGTGATAATCAAAAGAATCTCCAGACACTACAAAATGTCTCGGGGCGGGGCGGGGGCGGGGGGGCAAAATTGCCCCTAGTTGAGAACCACTGGTCTAAGGATATTGTTGAATTTAATCCTCATAATAATTCTATGGAACAGGTAGAATTATTATTTCCCATTTTACAGGTGAGGAAATGGAGGCTTATAATAATGTTAAGAATTTGCTGAGGGTCATACAAAGAGTAATTTCTGAAACTGAGATAACAGCACAAATCTGACTTTAAGTCCTGATGTCTTTTACCTCTGTGCCATACTAATTACTGTTATATGAATTTGGGGTTCTTTTATTTATGCAGGAACGATGCCCTCTGAGAGTCTGCTCCCAGATCATATTTAACTACTTTTAGTCCCTGCATATATTTTATTTTTTCAGTATTCTGTGCCTTTGCACATGCTGTTCCTTCTCCCTAGATTAACTTTGCTGCCTCTCTCCATCTAAAGAAAGCAAATTCATCTTATAGCCTGAGGTTTAATGTCACCTCTTACATGACCCTAGACCTGGTCGCTGTACATATACCTACCCACTCCCACTCCCACAAGTTGCCAGAGTATTTTGTAGTTACAGATAGAACACGGATGTAATTTTAAGTGATCTTCTAAAAACATAAAATGGAAAGAAATAAGATCGTATTCTAAGAGTTGAAATGTGTAATAAACACATACTCTATCAGATTAGAGATTTACGAAGTTACTTGAAAGAGACCAAACTGTCCCTGATTTAAAAACTTGGGCTATTTCCTTATAAAAGGATTGCTGTATCCAACAAAAAAAGTTTATCCATTAGAATAGGGCTTGGGCTCATAGAAATAAAGACAGAAGCACCTGGTGATGATGTCTATCCCAGCACTGTCCGGGGTAAAGTGTGTTCTGTCGGGCCCACGTAAGCACCCGGTCAGTCTGCTGGTTACACTGACTGTGGATATTGGGACAGCAGAGTGGTAGAGCCTGATTTTGTTAGGTGTTTGACCCTCCACTACACCGCTGTTTCCTCAAGGATGGAGCCCTACCACAAGGCATAGACAAGATGATGTAGGTAATACATGCATGTCCTTAAATAACATAGACTCATTTGGTGAAAATGTGATCATATTCTGATACATGAAGCAGAAAGTTTCTTGGGGCCAGTGTGTCTTGAATGTCTTTAATATGAATCTCCCTTTTAAGCATAGAGAGAGCAGGACTCGCACTCAGGTCCCTTTGCATATAATAATTTCTACTTAAATTTAATATTATTACTTAGTGTCCATTTATTCTTGTTTCTATAATATGTTTTGTTCAATCAGTCAAAGGCAAGTTATATTAGTTTTCCATTTAAAGTAGTGATTTAATGTTTCTTTTAAAAGTGACAAGTTAATAAAATGAATCAATTTCTTTTTAAAATTTAAATTCAATTTATATTGGCATGGATGGAACTGGAGGGGATTATGCTAAGTGAAATAAGTCAATCAGAGAATGACAATTATCGTATGGTTTCACTCATATGTGGAACATAAGAAATAGTGCAGAGGATCGTAGGGGAAGAGAGGGAAAACAGAATGGGAAATGAATCAATTTCAAGAAAAAAATGAAATAAATAGCCAGGTAGTTGTGGCAAGAAGATATGTCAAAGTCAGGTGGGATTAGGGTGACCAACTCATCTTTTTTTTTTTATTATGTTATGTTAATCATCATACATTACGTCATTAATTTTTGATGTACTGTTCCATGATTCATTGTTTGCATATAATACCCAGTGCTCCATGCAGAATGTGCCCTCTTTAATAGCCATCACCAGGCTAACCCATCCCCCACCCCCCTCCCCTAGTGACCAACTCATCTTGATAGGAAAACAGAACGTCCTGAATCCCACTCCAGTCCTGTGCAAATTGAGATGGTTGGTCACTCTCAAGTAGAATACAAAAATGTTTGGTGTTTCACAAACACTGTATTACTCATTCAAATTGCAGGAAATGCAAGTCAGCCCAGATAATTCTAATGAAGATACGTACAGAGGTGTGGGCAGGTTAAGGGAGCAAACTAGATCCTGAGGTGGTCCGCGGAGACTAGCAACAACTGGAAACCATTACCTATCTGGAGGCTGAAGATGCAAGGGGGAGGAGGTGGTGTTTCCAGGCTCAGGGCCCAGGCAGTGGAGCTGGAGCCTAAATGGTGAGATTCCCCGTGGTCTTGAGGGATGAGCTTTCTGCCAAGAGAAGTAGAACCAAGCAAGGAGAGACCAAGGAAGAAACATCCCAACTTTTCTCTTTTCCCACCCTCTAATTTCCTCCTGGTGCCTCTCAAAATCTGAACCCAAAGTGAAGCCTCTGGCAAGGAGGGTAGGGGCGTGCATGCAGGCCACTGGGGCTAGCCTCTCTGGACATGGTGCAAGGCAAAGAAGGACCAAAAAGGAAGATGGAGCAGAGGAAAGGAAAGGAACAGAGGAAAGGAGCAGAGGAAGACCACATAAAATTCCAAATTCATTAGATCATCTTCTGGTATGGTTTGCCATGTAGATACAGGGAGACAATAGGCTGGTCGGCCTGACCCATAAGTATTTTTGTTTTTTTTCTCATTAAATGTTAATGAATTAGCATGTTGGTTTTATAAACCAGGCTTCTGTGAGCTTTATCAGAGTAATTTTTCCTGAGTTTGATAAACTCTGGGATACTGTTGGAATAGTGTTTCTGAGAAACAAATAGATTCCGGGTGTGGTAAATTTACCAAGCAAATGTCACCTTGCGCTAGATTGCATGAATAGTTCCACTGGCCTCCCTCAGACAAAAAATACACCCTAACGTCACAGTTGGATGAGCTCTACTCCTTTCAAAAGTATTACAGTTACCTCAGTTTTAGCACTCTTTGGGTGACCCAGTTGCTACTGGTACTGAATTTCTCACCCACAAACCTGTCTTTCTTGTGAACCAGATTGTATCTCTCACTACCCAACACATAGTGGTGGTTAGATCTGGAGTCCTTAGTGCGTCATATAAAGTTTTTCGAAATTTGGCTCTTGATTTCCTCTTTAGTTTAGCTTTGCACGGTATACCTTTTTTTTTTTTTTTTTAAGATTTTATTTATTTATTTGACAGAGAGAGACACAGCGAGAGAGGGAACACAAGCAGGGGGAGTGGGAGAGGGAGAAGCAGGCTTCCCGAGGAGCAGGGAGCCAGATGCAGGGCTCGATCCCAGGACCCTGGGATCATGACCTGAGCCGAAGGCAGACGCTTAACGACTGAGCCACCCAGGTGCCCCTATACCTTTTTTGATAACTTTACTTTCAACTTTTCTATGCCCTTATGTTTTTGACCTGTTCTTTGTAAATAGTTTATTGTTTAATTTAATTTTTAAAAATCCAGCTACATACACACACCCACCCACACACACACAGGCACACCACCACACATGTATCTATTTATAATTACATTTATTTCTCTATCTGTATATATTGAAAATTATGAGTTCACACCAAAATTTATTAATTCCAATCTGATTCTATTTTTCTCTTTCCATATTTATGACTCAAAAGTGAGAACATTTACCCTAAATATATTTACTTATTTGACCAACGCCCCTGTTGGTACCCAGATTCCTAATGCTGCTTGTGCACCCTCCCTGGTGGATGCTCTTGGTACTACCCTGGAGCTCCAATATGTCATGCCCACCTGCCCCTCTTACATAGATCCTTGTTCTGCTTGGGCTTTGACACCCACATCCAGCTGTCTCTCTGCATGGGAACTTCTTCTGCTCAGATTCTTATTTCCCCTTGCTGGGCTGCCCCCATACGTGGACATCCTCTTCATCTTTCTTAGGTCTTGACTTCTGCAACCTGGTCCCTTACCTGTATAGACACACTTCAGTGTCCAGACAGTAATAATAGTATGGATATCCTTCTTACCTCACTTGGATTCTGATACTCCTTGGCCATACTCCCTTGTGAAGGTTCTCTTCCCCTTGTTTGGGCTCTTGAGCCTAATGCCTCATACCTGTTGGTTCTCCACACCCATGTGGGCTCCTTTATCTTTCACAGGATACCCCTCTGTTGGACACCCCACATCAGACCATCCTATTGCACAGATGTCCTTATTATCCCGTTTGGGCTCTGATATCCCTTGCTGGACTCTTCTTTCATGCTGGTCCTCTTTGTACTATGCTTGAGCTGTGACCTCATATCCTGGGCCACTATTCTCTATGGATGCCCTCCTCACCCTACTTTTCCCTCCCTCAAGGCTCTGACTCCCTATGACAGGGAACCATCCTTTGGGGACGCTCTACTTACTCCACTCAGGGCTATGATGCCCCCACTCTGGGCCACCACCACTCCCCTAATCAGGGGGATGCTTACCTTGCTCTGCTTCTTCTAATGATCTTAGAACCCAGTTTTTAGGCAAGGAGAGGTAAGGAATGAAAAGAACAGGAAAGGAAAGAGGAAGGGATGACTTACATTTTAAAAAAGATCACTCTGCTATTCTGTTGAGAACAGACTAAAGTTGAGCAAGGGTTGAAGCAGGGATGCCAGGTTGGGAAGATAATAATCTCTAGGTAATATGTCAGTTGTTCTATTTAGTATGTGAGCAGTGGAGGTGAGTAGTCATCATATTCTATATTTATTGTTGAGATAGTGCCAACAGGATTTGTTGATGGAATGAGTGGTTATGGGGTGCAAAGAATCTAGGATCACTCCAAGGTTTCTGTCCTGAACCAGAAGAGAGATGGAGTTGCAATTCATCAGAATGGGGATTACTTGGAGAGGAGTAGGTTTAAGGATTAGAAATCAAGATTTCAGGTTTTGGCATATTAAATTTGAGATGCTTTTAATCATCCAAGTGGAAATATTATGTATCAGAGACAAGAGTTCAGGGGAGAGAATGGGGTTGGGGGTCATGAAGGTATATATGGAATTTATAGACTTGAGCTCACCTAGGAATGAGTACAGATAGAGAACAGAAGAGGGCTTAGTACTCCAACATTTAAAGTTTTGAAAGATAAGAAAAAAATCACCAAATAAGAATAGTCCCTAAAGTAGGAAAAGAACCAAGAGGGAGTGATGTCTCATAAGCCAACGGAAGAAAACGTCTCAGGAAGAAAAAAATGCTGCTGACCCAGTAGACAGTAAAACTGGTGATTCAGAAGAGAGTAGGAGAACTGTAGAAGCCATGACCTTGATTTAAATGAGAGCAGATGGGAGCCATGTTCAAGTGGAGGAGTTGGTCCCCGATGGGACCATGGGCAGTTCACCGTTTCCAACAGGCAGGAAGGCAGGGGAGATAGAGTAGTAGAAGTGGGGGATGGAGGAGAACATGTGGAAGGTACTGATGGCTTCTATTTTCTGATAGCTTCTATATTCTCCGTGAAGTTGGAACTAAGGCCCAGAAGTGAGAGAGAGGAGGGCGAAGAAGTGTTTGTAGTTCAGAGAGGTGTGAAATAGATTTCTAGGACAGTAGAACTGTGAAAGGACTACAGAAATGAGACTTTCCAGGCAGTATCAGGGGATCTTTGTAGGTAACTGGAAATAAGTGCTAAGTGAGACCTATTGTATGGTGGTTTGCTTGTCTCTAGCCACATTGGGTTACTCAGGCTAGACACAGAGTAGGCGGAGAGTTGGATTTTGGTAGAATAGAGATCTGTGAGACGGGCAAGGGAGTTGACTTTGAAGAACCTAAAAAATACTAGGTTACTAAATGTTGCTCATGTAAAGCTACCAGGTTTTTTAAAAAAAAATTTTAAAGTTTTATTTATTTAAGTAATCTCTATACCCAATGTGGGGCTCAAACTGAGGACCCCGAGATCAAGAGTTGCATGCTCTTCTGACTGAGCCAGCTAGGAGTTTTGTATTAAATTAGTAGATTAGAATGCTCTTTAAAATTAACATGTTAGTCTTTTGGCAAATATTAACATTTTCAGATTTGGCTAAAAAAACAAAATAAAACATAACGCTCCCTAGCTCTATCTATATTGTTGCAAATGACGAGATTTTGTTCTTTTTTTTATGGCTGAGTAATATTACATTATATATAAACCAGTCAGAGAAAGACAAATACCATATGATTAAAATTTTAGTCTTGTGTGAAATCAGTTGATTTACTCATTCATCAAAGGTTGTCTATATATGTGCCAGGGTCTACGTTAAAGCACTGGGGACACACAGATGAATGAGACATGATCTTTACTGGTTTGGGGCTTGTATTTTTTTATTCGAAAAATAAAATTAAGAGTCTTTAGAGTAACTATGAGACAGAATCCTAAATGCTAATAGGTGATAGGAATCATAGGGAGGATTCTAGATCTGACTTACTGAGCGCTTATTTCAGTTCTTCTATGTAGTAGCTATGTGAACTCCAGAAAGTAATTGAACTTTTCTCAGTTCCCATGTTATACAATGGGCATAATAGTATCTTCTTTACAGAGGTGTTACTAGGATTATGCTATTTAATGCTATTTTAGAAACTTAGTGGTGTTATTAGCACATGATGAGTACTCAATAAATATTAGCTATTATTGTTATTATTACTACAAACGTATACAAAGTGTTTGGTGAGTGCCTAAGAAGAAGCAACTAACTGAAGGCATAATTACCCAAGGAGCTTGTTCCTTAAATGGTAGGTTTGCAAAGCAATATGCCTACTCAAATGATCGTGCATTAGAGATGACCTCACTAATAAATTTATGAAGTTTTATTATAAAAAATGGGCAATCAAATATTTACATGACACAAAGAAATTTTAGGGGCGAGATAATGGATGAGCACACAAGGTGGGCATAGCCATGGGAACTGCGCAGAGGCTGGGCAGGAACTGAGAAGCAATCAAAGTGATGTGGCAAATGGACCAATGGAAATTTCATGAGTGATACTAGGAAACCGAGAACTGAAATTTCCACTGACCAACTGTTCTTTTCACCCCAGGCATTTTCAGTAATGCAATTTTGGCTTTTGTAAGTTGAGTTTGAGATCTGTTTCTACCACATCAGAGGATGCATGTATTCAGCATTGATAAATGATCCATCAAGTGTTCATGTCTTGTTATGCATCTGAAATAGTCTTTAAAATAGTTTATTGAATTCCCTTTTCCTAGTGTGGTAGCAAAGTCATTTTAGAGCCTCCCTTCTAAAATGGTTAGAACAAGGGCGCCTGGGTGACTCCGTCGTTAAGCGTTTGCCTTCGGCTCAGGTCTTGATCCCAGGGTCCTGGATTGAGCCCCGCATCAGGCTCCCTGCTCTGCAGGAAGCCTGCTTCTCCCTCTCCCACTCCCCCTGCTTGTGTTCCCTCTCTCACTGTCTCTCTCTCTCTGTCAAGTAAATAAATAAAAATCTTTAAAAAAAAAATAAAAAAATGGTTAGAACATTTCATCAATCTAGCTCATATAACTGTAATAGCTATTACTTATTTAGTCCTCATTATGTGTTTTACTAAACACTTGTCTGTGTGTGTGTGTGTAAAGTTTTCTTTAATCCTTACAATAGCTTTGTTAAAAAGGCATTTTCATATCCACTTGACAAATGAAGGAAATGAGGCCTAAACGGTTAAACAGCCTGTCCATGGGATGGACACCTGGGGCAGGGATGAAAGCAGGATTTGAATGCATGTTGGCCTGACTCCAGGATCTATGTGTGTTCTATGACTCAGAAGCATTTTTCAGGAGGTTAGTTTTTATCAATTAAAATGGCATAAAAGCACCTTTCCAGCTGATCTTTGTGTCATAATTTTCTTTTCTCAGTAGTACCAAGTATTTCATAAAGGGATTTAAGATGTTGTTTGGGGATCATCTGATAGTGTTGTTGTTTGCACATCCAGCCTGCTAGCCCCGAAGCATCGGAGGATTACAAAATCGTCACATACTCTGTGTATTCTATTTCTAATCAGATCCTTCTGTGATGTGGCCCATAGAGAAAGCAGTGGTGCCAGAGAAGGTTTGTAAATCCAGTTTATGAATCTTGGGAATGTCTCATTTTTCATTCAGCTTTGATATCTAAATATTGTCATTGTTCTGGAACATCCGCATTAAGGGTCCTGACGAACACACTTCTCAGTCTGATACAAGTTAACTCAATATTACCTTAACCCAGGCTGGCCCTCAGTCAAATGCTTTTATGATGTCACTCGCTTGTGGAACCAGCTGACACACATTGCCTATTAATTTTTAGGGCTGTATTCAATCCTTTATTTCCTCGGCCTGGAGGCAATGTAGAATTGGGATACTCAGTAAGAAGGATGGAAGATGAAACAGAGCATCATCTGAGTGTGTCAAGTACAGGAGATATATACTTCTTAGACATATCAGGGAAGGTCAGGTAGACAGGTTCTGGGTAGAGCTGTTGATGATTGACAATGTCACACCTGAACTTGACCATGAGTTGGTTTTTTTTTAAGATTTTATTTATTAGAGAGAAAAAGAAGACAGAAAGAATGCACGTGAATGGGGGAAGGAGCAGAAGGAGAGGGATAAGCAGACTTTGCGCCGAGCGTGGAGCCCCATGTAGGGCTCCATCCCACAATCCCGAGATCATGACCTGAACCAAAACCAAGAGTCAGCCTTTAACTGATTGAGCCACCCGGGAGCCTCTTGACCAAGAGTTTTAAAAAAATCTTTGTATTCAGGAAATTTTCAAACATCCATAAAAGCAAAGATAATTAGTACTGAACTCCAATATGTACATCACTCAGCTTCAACAATTGTCAACAATTTGCCAGTTTTATTTTATCTCTGCCCCCATGCCTTGACTTGTTTCCCTTTCCCACCAAGGCCTGGGAGCAAATTCCAAACTTTACATCATTTGATCTATAAATACTTCAGTATGTATTGCTAACAGATAAGGGCTTAAAAATATCATCACAATACTATTGTCATACCTAATAAAAATAACATCAATTCCTTAATATAATCTAACACCTAAAATCATTGAAAAATTTCCCAGTTTTCTCAAAAATATCTTTTATAGCTGGCTTATTGGAAACAAAATTTAAATAAGGCCTAATTTACAATTACTTGAAATGTCTGTTAAATTTTCTTCAATCTGTAACAGGTTCTCTTCCCCGCCACACCCTTTTCCACTGATGCCATTAATTTGTTGAAGACACCAAGTCCTGATGCTATTGAATGTCCCTCACTCTGGATTTGGCTGACTGTGTCTTCATGGCATCCTTTAGTCCGTTCCATTGTCCCACATACTTTCTGTAAATTGCATGTTAAATTGGGAGACAATAATATTCAAATTAAAAAAATTGAGACTACTTCATAGGAGGTGCTGTGTACCTATTGCATCACACGAGGAGGCACATGATGTCAAGTTGTCTTACTCTTAATGATGCTAACACTGGTGAGTGTGTTCAGGTATTTTCAGCCTGAGTCCCAGCTTAAAGGTTCCCAGCAACATTTACCTAATGGTGTTAGCAGCCATCAATGATGATTGTGTAGTTCTGTCACTCTTTTTACAAGAGAGTTGGTATTCTTGCCCTCATCAAGTTGGTTGCCCTCAGAGTTTGGATAAGTAGTTAATTATTTCCCTATATTATTGGTTTATTATTTCAGAATGAGTTGGTGCCCCAGAAGTTCAATGGTGACTGAAGAGGTGATTGTTGTAGTTTTCTTTTAGTATTGATAAACTCATGGATTTTTATATATTTGATGTATGTGTTGTTTTTTTTTTTTTAATTCCAGTATAATTAATGTACAGTGTTATGTTCGTTTCAGATGTACAATTAGTTTCAGGTGATTCAACAATTCTATACATTACTCAGTGCTCATCATGATAAGTGTACTCTTCATCTGCATCACCTATTTCACCCACCTCCCCTCTGGAACCATCAGTTCGTTCTCTATATTTGAGTCTGTTTTTTTATTTATCTCCTTTTTCCTTTTTTTTGTTTCTTAAATTCCACATATTAGTGAAATCCTATGTATTTGTCTTTCTCTGACAGACTTATTTCACTTACCATTATGCTCTTTAGCCCCATCCATGTTGTGGCAAATGACAAGATTTCATTCTTTTTTATGGCTGAGTAATATTCCATTGTATATATTTACCATATCTTCTTTTTTTTTTTTAAAGATTTTATTTATTTGACAGAGAGAGACACAGCGAGAGCAGGAACACAAGCAGGGGGAGTGGGAGAGGGAGAGGCAGGCTTCCCGCGGAGCAGGGAGCCCGATGCGGGGCTTGATCCCAGGACCCCAGGATCATGACCTGAGCCGAAGGCAGACGCTTAACGACTGAGCCACCCAGGTGCCCCTTTTTTACTACATCTTCTTTTTTTTTTTTTTTAAGATTTTATTTATTTATTTGAGAGAGAGAGAATGAGAGAGAGCACATGAGAGGGGGGAGGGTCAGAGGGAGAAGCAGTCTCCCTGCCGAGCAGGGAGCCCGATGCGGGACTCGATCCAGGGACTCCAGGATCATGACCTGCGCCGAAGGCAGTCGCCCAACCAACTGAGCCACCCAGGCGCCCTACCACATCTTCTTATACAGTCATCTATTGATGGATACTTGGGTTGCTTCTATAATTTGGCTATTGTAAATAATGCTGCAATAATTAACACAGGGGTGCATATATCTTTTTGAATTACTGTTTTTGTATTTTTTTGGTAAATAGCCAGTGATAGAATTACTGAATTATATGGTAATTCTATTTTTAATTTTTTGAGGAATCACCATATTGTTTTTCACAGTGGCTGTACCAGTTTGCATTCCCATCAACAGTGTACGAGGGTTCCTTTTTCTCCACATCTTGGCCAACTTGTTCTTTCTTTTTTTTTTTGATGCTAAAAATTTCTGTGCTTTGTGAGAGGCCTCTTCAGCCAGTGGGCTCATTTGAGTTCATTTCTATGTCCTTATGGCATGTCCCCAGTGTTATCTGACAGCTTTCTTGACCTCTGGCATGACAAGTTCCCAGGCTCATCTTGTCTATTACTTGCCCAACCTAGAAAGTGATGTTTAGAGATCTGGGTGTTAGGTGTGCTCATTACTATTGACTTGTCATTTTTCCCAGGCCCTTTCAGAGGTACTTAATAAATATTTATTTTTTAGAAAGAGAAAGTAAATTATGAATTCATTGTATTTCATATTCAAATGTAAGATTATAGGGTTTTTATTTAATCACTTTTATATTATTATTATTATTATTATTATTATTATTATTATTATTATTATTTTTAAAGTAGGCTCCATGCCTAGCATGGAGCCCAGTGTGGGGCTTGAACTCATGACCCTGAAATCAAGACCTGAGCTGAAATCGAGAGTCAGACACTTAATCAACTGAGCCACCCAGGTACCCCAAGCACTTTGATTTTACAGGTACACCTCTTTTCTCTTCTACTGAAGCTTGATTTCTAATCACATTAATATATTACTTATTTACTTTATCCAAATAAATGTAATATTGGAGTTATATATAACAGTTTCAAAATAATAATGATATTATCACTACTAACAATAAGACATTTAAATGTAGTTTAAGATTTTTTTCTTTGTGTCCTTCGGATATATTCCTCTATTGATGTATAATACAAATACTACATTTTAAGATAATTGAAACAATCCTTCTATCTGTGGTTATGCCATTAATTTCATATTTGGTTAGGCTTTTATTGATTGATTGATTTCTTATTTTTAGGTTTCTTTTTAATTTGGAGATTGCTTTTCAAAAAATATTTCTGTTCTTGGTTATGAGAAACATTTACATGTCCAAAATCAAATCCCCAAAACAAGGTATATTCAGGTAAATCTGGCTTCCATCCCTGCTCCCTTCCCCGTTTGTTCCTCTCACCAACAAGTGACCTTTTTTTTTTTTAGTTTTTAATTTGTTTTATTTCTTTTCAAAAATATAAATAAATACAAATATACATTTGTGTATTCTGGATAAAGGGTACCATACTCTAAAAACTATTCTGGATCTTGTTTTTCCCTTTTAATATATTTTGGACTTTTCCCATAGCCTTGAGAAGGGATTACATTGACCAACTTTTAAATTTTAACCCATGTTGTGAGTGGTAAATGGTACATTGCAGTTTTGATTTACATTTCTCTTATTATAGGTGAGACTGAGCAGATATCCACTTAAACAGGATCATTTGCATTTCATTTTGTACAAAGCATTGGTTCTCAACTGCAGGTGATTTTGCTCCCTGGGGACATTTGGCAATATCCAGACACATTTTTTGTTGTCACAACTGGAGGGCAATGCTATTGGTTTCTCACAGACAGATCTTATAGTTTACAAGGCATCCTCTCACGACAAAGGATTATCTGCCTGAAAATGTCAGTAATGCCAAGGTTGAAAAACTCTACTGTAAGTATATCTATTGATTATTTCTCATATGAAATTTTATTTCTTGTTTCTTCCTCATTGTTAGAAATGCTCTGTGGGGTTTGTTGTCATTGTTCACAACGATTGATACTCCCACCTATTGAACTTATTCCCATGAGACTTGTTTTGGTCTGTAGAGCAGGGACTGAAGTCCATTCTCAGTAGATGCTTTAAAGAACCAGCCTATGGTTGGACATGCCCTTCTCTTGCCTCTGCAATTGGGAAAGCGTAGGTGGAGATGGCGCCTCCATCAGTTTGGGTCTCCGAGGCAATATGATTATAGAGCTTCCCGCTGACCAATAATGGACATGCAGTGTGAGTGAGAAATAATGTTTGATGCCGCTGAGATTTTTCAGGTTGTTTGTTACTACAGCAAAATCTAATCTATTTTGGTAGATATAATCTTTTCATATTGAGGATATTATTAACGCTTTGTGATACAAAGTGCAAATACTCTTAGTTTGTCATGTGTGTTTTTACTTTGCTTATGGAGTCTTTGCCTTCTAAAAAATTGTTATTTTTAAATTTGTAGAGAATGTAGTCAAATATATCAAAGTGTGAATCCAACTCTCACACCAAGTGAATTAGGGATCTAAATATGATAATAATATTTGTATATAAATACTATTATTTATAATAGTATTTTAATATTATATTAATAATATTTAATAATTATTATAATGTAATAATAATATAAATAATAATATTATTATATTTTGGGTATTGTGGACATTGCTACTATAAATATTGGGGTGCAGGTGCCCCTTCGAAGCATTAGGTTTGTATCCTTTGGATAAACAGTGCAATTGCTGGGTTGTAGGGTAGCTCTCACACCTGCCCTGGGCTGAGGTCAGGCTGCTCCATGGGTCTCTTGAGCCCTCACCTGCCACAGAGCATCCCAGGTGAGATACAGCCCATGTACAAAGCCATAGGCTAAAGCCTGTGGAGTTGTTTTTTATTTATTTATTTATTTATTTATTTATTTATTTATTTATTTTATTCTTATGTTAATCCCCATACATTACATCATTAGTTTTAGATGAAGTGTTCCATGATTCATTGTTTGTGCATAACACCCAGTGCTCCATGCAGAATGTGCCCTCCTCAATACCCACCACCAGGCTAACCCATCCTCCCACCACCCTCCCCTCTAGAACCCTCAGTTTGTTTTTCAGAGTCCATCGTCTCTCATGGTTCATCCACCCCTCCGATTTCCCCCGCTTCATTCTTCCTCTCCCGCTACCTTCTTCTTCTTCTTTTCTTAACATATATTGCATTATTTGTTTCAGAGGTACAGATCTGAGATTCAACAGTCTTGCACAATTCACAGCGCTTACCAGAGCACATACCCTCCCCAGTGTCTATCACCCAGTCACCCCATCCCTCCCACCCCACCCCCACTCCAACAACACTCAGTTTGTTTCCTGCGATTAAGAATTCCTCATATCAGTGAGATCATATGATACATGTCTTTCTCTGTTTGACTTATTTCACTCAACATAATACCCTCCAGTTCCATCCACGTCGTTGCAAATGGCAAGATCTCATTCCTTTTGATGGCTGCATAATATTCCATTGTATATATATATGTGGAGTTGTTTTTAAGAATCAAATTTAACCATTTTCATAATTGGTCCCCAGAGGGAGGGAGAGTGCCCACTTGCCTCTTCTAGACTTATCTTCTCCATTTGTGGTTTCCATGTCACTGTTCATAGAAACGGTACAGCCCAGCATCCTCAATCTTTGCCCTCTCCGGCAGCCTCATCACAGCACTGTGCCTCCCCCTGCTGCCCAGGCATGCCATTTCCAAGGGCAGGAGGCAGCTGTCTCCTGCAGCCCATCTTTGCTGTGACTGTCTTAGGTGATGAGTAACCTCCTCCACCTTTCCGCCCAACAGCTTCCTATCCCTGTCCTGCTACCTGGTCCAGAGTCTGGGACCTACTTTGTTTCTTTGTTATGTATGAACTTGTTTAATGAAAATAAATATCTCCCAACCTTTAGAAAAGAGAAGAAAGTAAAATAAGATAAAATAAAAGTATGCCTTGGATTATTACCATTTCGATAAGGCAAGAAATGTTTCTTATTGATTTTTTTTTAATTAGTGGAAAATCTGCATCCTTACTCTATTGCAAACTCGCCACAACACCCTAGACTCTCCTCCAATTAATCTGTAACCAAATTTTCCCTTTTGGAATAAAGAGAACAGATTTTGTTTGAGATTTTGGATTGAGGGATGAGAGGAACTGTAAAATGCAAGCCAGTGGGATGCTATTCTTCAACTCCTCTTGGTTAGTTTACATATTTTATAAACAGTTTCTCCTTAACATTTTCCTCTCTCAAAGCACATAATCTCTTTTTCAATTCTTGTCTCATATTACATTGCATGAGACAAATTCTCCACAGTACAGAACATTCTGAAAAATTGCTAGAAAATAATATGAGATATAATAGGAAGGCAGCTATGCTAACCACTATACCACCAACGCAATATGAGATATAATAGGAAAACTGAGACCATATATTCTTAATTACATACAATCAAACGTATATAAAGAGCACAAACCTAGCCTAATATTGTTTGTGAAACTGGGGTAAATGTAATCCTGTAGGAATTAACCACAGATTACAAGGTTTATAAATGGGTGTTCCTGTGAACCATTTCTGGTTTTAAAATTATCAACACAAGTGAAATTATCACTGGCAAATAGTTGTGGTGTAACCTGAATCCAGGACATTAAGCATTAATATTTTACCCATTTTTTTTTCCTGCAAACACAAAGCTTCCTCCCTAAGTTGGTTTTGCAAAAGCAGTAGATATGCTTTAAAGTAGAAAATAATGGTTGCTTTTTGCTGCTATTTTATTTTTTAATTGACAGTTTCTACAAATAGCTTTTTTAATTAAAAAGAAAAAATTGCAAATACGAGTTTGCTCTCCCCACGTTGTTTGAAGAAGTGATGTGTAGGGCAGCATAGTTATGATTTTAAGCATGGACCTTCGAGTGATGCTGCTAGGGTCAAATCCTGAGTCTGCTTAGGAGCCAGGTCTCTGGCTATGTGACTTGGACAAATCAATAAGCCAATTAATCATAGTTTTGACTTAATAGGGTTGACACAAAGATTACATAACTTTTTAAATGCTTAGAGCAATGTCTAACAAATAGTAAGCTCCATAACTCTTTGATAAATTTTTGAAAAAGTTTATGTACTCCACTTTACTGTCTTTCTCGGCATCTTGGTTCAGATGAAATTAAGTCAAAACCAACATAATAAAAGATGTCTTCAGGTAGGGGTCGGAATGAAGGGAGAGAGCCGACGCTAGGAAAGGCACAGTCTAGTATGCTTGCCGTAGTAATGGTGGAGGGATTTACAGGCTGATTTTTCTCAGATGAATCTCAAGTCTTTCCACCATCTGGTGAACCTACCTCTTTCCATCCACTGAGATGTTTTCTGAGTCTGCCCACTAGTAAGAAATTGGATTCTGCAAAGCTTGCAGTGGAGACAGCTCAATTTGCTGCCTCTGAAGGAAAGCCTGGGGAGCAGAAACCACCGTAAAATCAAGACAAGTCAGCAGATAGGCTGTTCCTTTAAAAATAGAGTTAACCCTGTCTACTGATACCCTGCTTAATGGAATCTTCAACCACTTCCCATTTCGTAGAATACTTGTTCCGTACTAGTTAACTAGCACTTTTTACTGAAGCTCAAATCCATATGCAAACTATGAATACTTGGAAATAGAGGTAATGGGAGTGTCTGTCTTTTGAATTATATTGGACTCAAAGGAAAATGAGAAACAATACAACTCAGCATCCATTTTCCATGCTTCCTTTTCATGCAACTCCCAAAAGAGAAACAAAACACCCTTCACGCAGAGGGATATTTTTCTCTCTAGTCCTTGGTCTCCACTAATAGCCCTGCAGTTCATGCTCAGGAGACCACAAAGAGTGAAATTAAATGAAACTCAGGCAACGGTGTGCAGGAGTACAGATGGCATAATGAATCCTTAGGGCCATTACACAACTGTTTACTTTCATAGAAAATTCTGTCTATGCTTGTGGGGAGGATTTAGTAACATAAAGTACTCATATAAGAGGAAGTGCATGCTAGAGCCAGTTGAGGCAAAATGTCTCCTGCTATGACTCCTAAAAGACACGAAGTCTACATGGATTGTATCTATCTCATAGCGTTCCCTACTTAACCCTTTTCCTTTATTTGTTCATTCATTTATTCAACAAATGTTATTTAGCACTTATTATGTGCTATGCACTCTTCCAGGGTCTGGGGATATTGTGGAGGATGAGGCATGAAGCTTACATTCTAACAGAGGAAAATATATAATTATGTAATGTCAGGTAGTGATCAGGGATTTGAAGATAAGTATAGCAAGGTAGGTGGCTATTTTAAGTATGATAATTAGGGAAGGTTTCTCTACAGAGAGGATGTTTAAGCAGAGGCTTGATTAGAGTATAGGAGGAAACCAAGAACTTCTGGAGAAGGGTTCAGGAATTAAGAATGCTAGGGGCAAGGGCGCCTGGGTGGCTCAGTTGGTTAAGAATGCTAGGGGCAAAGGTCAGTAGTTGGAGGCTTCTTGGTGCAGTGAGGAACAACAAGAAAGAGAATTTGGTTAGTGGGGTGAGTGTATGGAGAGTGTCAGTTAATGAGATTGGAAAGGTGGCCAAGGACCAGATTATGTAGAACGTGGCTGGCCATGGACTTTGTTCTTTGTATGAATAGAAGTTGATGGAAGGTTCTGAACAAGGGAATGAAATAAAATGACTTACTATTTTCACAATTCATTGGCTGCTATGTGAAAAGTGGACTGTAAAGGGCAGGAGTGGAAGCACAGAGACCAGCTGGGGACCACTGCATGGTTATAGGTGGTGATAAGGGATCAGGAGAGGGACAAGGGAATAGAAAGCATGTATGCATGATCCCTCACTGGTGTTCTATTTGGAGTAAGCTTTGTGTACTCTTAGCTCTATAGATTAAGCTTTTATATATATCTCCATGTACTTTCCTTCCAATTGCATAGTACTGTTTTAACTGGGCAAAGACAGAACATGAAACAAATCCCCATCAACAGAGAAATGGTTGATTAAACTCTGGCAAACACTTACTACAAACTATTAAGCAACCTTTAAAAGGAATGAGCTAAATTAATATTTGGAGGGATTAAGTTTTTATATATCTCCATTGTACTTTCCTTTTAATTGGATAGTACTGTTTTAAGTGGGAAAAAAAAACCCCAGAAAATAAAATGAATTCTCATCAACAGAGAAATGGTTGATTAAATTCTGGCAAACATTTACTATGACCTATTAAGCAACCATTAAAAGGAATGAATTAAATTGATATTTGGAGGGATTTCCATGATACACTTTTTTTTTTTAAGATTTTCTTTATTTATTTGAGAGAGAGCAAGAGTGCAAGAGTGAGAGTGAGAGAGAGAGAGGGCACAGAGGGAGAGGGAGAAGCAGACTCCTCACCCAGCAGAGAGCCCAACATGGGGCTCGATCCCAGGACCCTGAGATCATGACCTGAACCGAAGGCAGATGCTTAACCAACTGAGCCTCCCAGGTGTCCCTTCCATGATATACTCTTAAGTGAGAAAAAAACAAAACAAAGCAATATGTATGTATGTAGCCTCATTCTTGAAAAACAAAGAGAATTCCCAACACCTATATTAGTATATATATATATATATATCAAATTATGTATATATATACATATATTTTTATACATGTGTTTATGAATATATGAGCATGCAGAGGATTATAAAAATATACATGCAGGTTGTTAACAGATTGTTAACAGTAGTTACTTGGCCAAGAGCAGATAGGCTTTAAGTACTTAAGCAACATCTATAAACTTTAATGGCAGAAACCCTGAAGTAAGGATACAACCGAGTACAAACCAGATGGAATAAGCCTGCTGTGGGATACAGAGTAGAGGATCTCGAATTGTACCTGCATGAGACCCTCTGTCACAGTAATTAAGGGTTATTACCAGTTCCTCAGGGAGGAGGAATTGGAATTGGATAGCAAAACCAAATGTAAATTTTTTATGTGGAATTTTATACAATTATGCATGGTAAAGTGTATAAAATTCTCATTTAAAAAGTTTTTTGGGCATAAATTGATCTAAGAAAAGATTGAATTCACAGTCCTTTGCATCTTTAGTATATGCGTGATGTAAATGTACTTCTGAGCACGTTAAAGAATGAAATAAGTCAATGACTTCACAATGGTGCATACGCAGGCATGCGTGTGTGTTCAACCATCTTGAATGGCCAAGTAGAAAAAAAGATGTACAGGTTGCTAAAGACAGACTTCATCCACTTGTCTGCAATCTGCTCGAGAGAGAGGTGTGACCATACTAGGTACAGTTTTCTAAGCCAACATCATATACCTTACCTTGGGGAACTTTTCTCCTCTATATTTTTGACCATCAACCAATAATTTTGTAATGAAACCTGTGTTTAAGCAAGAACATTTGGTCTCTGTAGTAACATTTGGTAATTAAAACAATTCCTTTATTTGAACCTCCGTCACTGTGACGATGACTACACTTCAGAGGCATTCTGGGAAGAGGAGTGATTTCTTCACCTCCTGAACTCTAGTGTGTGACCATCATGGAGAGACTTCTCATTCTGGCTAGTATGGCTTGACCTACATAGCTCCCCAAGTTGAACATTTGACAGGTTAGTTCACTAGTAACCAAATGGTCCTTTTAACAAGCTTTGCTGATCACTGAGCTGTATTTCTTCATCTGCTTTGACTTTTAAAATGATTATATGTGAGTAGTATCTCATGGGAGATTGAGGAAAAGGAAGAGTTTTTTTTTTACCTTTTAGAAAGGCTGTTCATTCAGTTTTTAAAAAATTGCCAGAAAACCCCATTGTTTACAAATTTTTCCATTGTGTTCTGTTTATTTGCCAAGAAAAATCTTGCACCATACCAACTTGTTTTAGTAAAACAAATGGCTCCTTTCACAATACAGCTCAGCATATTTGTATATTTACATGAGTTTTCCAGCATGCTTTGGGAGGAAAGATTCAGCTACATTTGTACATGTTTTGTTTTCCCTTGTGTGTAAGCTTTGACCTCCCAAACTAGCTCCCAGTGAACCCACAGGCCATGTATTAGTTGTAGGCATTTTGCTAAGCCCTCAGTTGGATAGAGTTTTGCTGGATCCCTTGAAACAAATAGGATGTTTTCACGGATCTTGAACTAGTTTTAATATCTGGGTGAATTAGGAGTGAAAAAATGACTGGGACTGTGCCCCTTGAGCCCCACCTTCCTGGGAAGACATGAAGCTTATTGACACTTTGTTGGCCATTATTTAATTTGTGTAGCCTATCAAATAGCAACTTGCAACAGACTCATAAACATGGTACCAGCCTATTCAGCTTGTCTGGACTGGAGATCTGGTGCTCTCCATTTGGCCTTCTATGCTTCGCTGATTTTATTTCTTAATAATTTCATGGTTGGTCTATAAGTAGGCTAAGAAAAAATTTTTCAGAGGTTTCAAATAATTTATAATTCATATGGTGTATTTCTTCAAGGGGGTGAAAGATTTTCAACAACTCACACTTCTGAAACCTTGGCACTTGCTCATTGCGTGATCTTGGACAAATTACTTCACTTCCCTCACTTTTGGTTTCCCCCTTTTGTGAAATGTGGGTTTATAAAACCAATTTCATAAACCTATTGTGAAATAGGTTGAAATGAAATAACATAATAAACCATCTAGTATGGTGTCAGGCACATCAGCAGGTCTTTTGGAAATAAGAACTGTGGCTGTGATTATTGGTGTTAGGATTCACTGTGGTTAGGATGATGTAGGTTATGTCTGCTGCCACGGATACATGGACAGGTGACTGACTCTCAGTAACAGTGAAGGACACATAGGCAGGTCGTTAATCTGGTTCTTGATGCATCAAGCAGGCCTCTGGAAATGAAGTGAGAGGTTCTGCAGGCGTGCTTCAGCAGTTCTGACCCTCCCAATAAAAAGAGTGTTTTATTCATAGCAAGGAGAATTTGGCCATCTTCTGTGACATCTTGGTTTGGGCTGGAACCAATCTTGAGGAAGTTTTGGAAATCTCAGTTCCACACTGTGAAATGAAGCATGATGTTTCCAATGACACCACTCAGCACATTGATGTTCCCTGGAGCATGCACCACACTGGTGCCAAGACAAAGGCCAATAAAATCCACCTATGCCTTAGGACGAAAACTGTAGCCCAAAAGGTTGCCAGTGTTTTGACCAGTATAGAAAGGTCCAAGATAAAGTAGCATAAAAGATGTCAAGTGGAATTTTAAAGCAGTTGAACTTCTCTCTAGGTCCAGTTTCCTAATGTCCTGTTTGGTCATTGAGAAAGCAGCCATCAGGGAAGGGCCTGTGCAGTTCTCAAGTCTTTGCCACTCAGGGGAAAAGTGAAAGCCATTCATGATTTTGGAAATCACCCTGCCATGTCAGAACATGTCATGCATAGGATTCTTTTTTCTTTTTTTAAAGATTTTATTTATTCGAAAAAGAGAGAGAGCGTGAGCGAGCACGAGCAGGGGGGACGGGCAGAGGGAGAACAGGCTCCCCGCTGAGTAGGGAGCCCGATCCCAGGACCCTGGGATCATGACCTGAGCTGGAGGCAAACGCTTAACCGCATAACCGACTGAGCCACCCAGGTGCCCCCATGCATAGGATTCTTGAAGAGAGTACTTCCACAAATAGTGAATCCTAGGTGCTAACCTCACAGTGCAGAGTAATAAATCATCCACACTGTGGAGGAATATTGACTGTTCTTTTGGCAAAGGATGTAATTCCCTCCTTTCTCCACCCCCTCCCCCCTTATTCCAGTGATTTTTCTTCCATAGATGTGCAAGAAACTGCTCTCCAGCCAACAGAGAGCTGGGTCCAGATTACAAGTGTCATTTGATGGTGTCACTGCTCATCTGTCAATGTCATGAAATACTAGGATATCAGCTTTCAGGAGACAAATCCTGAATACTTCAACGTGGGGGAAATTTCCATGCCATGGTCCCTAACAGATAAATGTAAACTCCCCATCAAGCCACTCTTTCAGGTTAGCTTGAATATTTAGGAACTTGGGGACGAAAACGGCAACAGAGCTTCTTGGTCAGAGCATGTGAAAGTGTTTGCTCCAGTGTGAACAAAGTCCACCTGTTTTTGGCACTGAAGGCCGCCTGACAGAGACTTCTATAGTCTTCATTGGAAGACTCACTGTCAGAGCCCTCCAAACCTATGGCCTCATTCTATGAGCAGTGCTTTTGTTACCTGTGGATTTCGTAATTTATAGTTAACAATAATAGGAATCATCTGTGATACGGCCCTAGCAAGACAAAGGACATAACATGAATCTTATTTACTGACTTCCTTTCTCCCTCTCATTTTCCATCCCCTTAGTTTTTCTTTGATTTTTTTTCCCCATATGTGTTTTAAAGTTATTTTATCTGGCTCTATTATAAGTTTCTTTTGAAGCTGCTTTAAATCCTTTCTGGAATAAGTCACACTACCAACAAACAAATAAAAAACAAATATTCATTTGTAATAATTGGACCACCCAGTTGAAATATGCTGGTAGTTTTTCTCCTTGAAAGGGTAATAGCATTGTTGTTTATTTCATCATTCCCCCTTCCTTTCTTTGAAACCATTATCCTGTGGCTTTGAAAATTCCCGTGGAGGAACAAATAGTCCATTTGCTTCTAGAATTGCCAGCAAGTTCATAAGGAAATTGTATCAGAGGTAACTTGTGTATAAGGAACAAAAATGTATTTTTTTTTTCCTTTTCTGCCTTTCCTGAAGCCCTACAGGTCGAGACCTTGATCATACCTTAGTAGGTATTACATCGCTCAGGCAACTGACTGTTGGACAAGTTCTTCATCCTTCCATGAATGATGCCACAGCTCATCATGTCAAACTGGGAGCTGTCACTTGCCCGAATGTGGAATGGGTTGCAAAATGATGAAAACAGTACACCAATTTGGCAGATTTCAGGAAATGGCAAAAATTACAACGTGGTCTCTTTATTAACTATTTTAACATTCACTTAAATTCAAGAAGAGGAAAGGGAGAAAAATGATTTACACGCCAGAGATTAGGGTTGTAGAAGGAAAATGGAAATTGCAGAGGGTTCTCTCTTAGGTCATCTGCCAGACACCTGTAGAATTGCATTTCAATTATGTGTCTGGGTCAGGTAAAAACTGGCTGGTTTCTGACAATGGTCTTTCGGACGGGACATCACTGAGGAGGCAAGATGCTCAAGAGGTTAATGTTCATTTCCTATGAAAGGAACTGAGGATGTCAAAGTAAATTGGAAAGGATAGAATCTGGGCAGGCATCTGGGGCTTGGCTCACACTTCAGGAAAACGTTGTGTCTAGTGATTGCCCACAATTACAAAAAGCAGAGGAAGGGGGCCCCACTTGACAACAATTGAATTTCAGGAAGTTTTGCTATTGAACCAACATCAGGAGATGGATTTTCTTTTGAAAAAGTTCTCAATAAAAGTCAAGTCTTCCCTGAATTCATTATTCTAAAGACATCTGCATTTGAAAAATACTTAAAATTCTTCTCATATCAATGGATTTAAATGTTATTCACTAGTAATTCTTTGGGTCTTTGAAGCTTTTAGCTGAAGTTTTGGTTTATGACTCAGTGTTACCTTATGTTATTGACTATCTGTTGCTATCTTTCATGTCAGGAAGCTCTTCATCGACTGAAACTATTTGTTACGATATGCCATGCATTCCTCTGAAAAGAAAAATTATTTTCATGTGACTTGCTTCATCCATCCAAGCTTGTTTATTTATATTCATTTTAGAATACATCATAAGAGAGGGGGCAGTATAGATAGTATATATGAAATACCAGGATAGACAATTTGATTGATTTTTCTTATATTCTGTCCAAATGAATTCTACTCTTTTCTTATGCATATTCATAAATGTTATAACAGTTTTTGAAACAGAAGTACAGATATTGGCTTTAGGAACTCTCATGGTGTAAGAATATATTTTATTCTTTCTGGATTTGAGGGGTGATTTTTGATACATTAAAAAGAAGAGTCTTACATTACTCTCTAATTTCAGAGCTAAGTCACACGTTTATTTAGCAATTATTTTCGGGAAAAAAATGAAGATTTTCCCCCCCTTTTCAGAGCATTCTCTAGACCCAATGTAAACTTAATACTGTTTAAATACCAGCGAAGTCAGACTGTAGGGAAATCAGTCTGACTTCCCTGAGGGAGGGAATCCTCATCAGCAGTAAGACGGGTGATGAACGATACAGGTGGCTTTCCGGTCATGTGTTATACTGACTTATTTGTGTGTAAAGTGACTATAGCAGATGAACAGTCTCACTAGTTTCATTCTACATAGAGAGATTTAATGCTTAGTCTTGTCGCCTTAATGCTGAGTAGAGTCCGGTGTTGCTGACAGCAGTCTCTGTTCTTTTTATCATCCCAAGTCCCTCAGTGGGGATGGAGAAAGGCTTTTATAAAAGTATTTTACAGGACAGATCTTTACCCCTTAGAATGATCCATATGTTCACTAGCGCTCTTCTCAAAAGTTGCAAAGCAATGACGCTTGAAGAAGAGATTCAGAAAAAAAACACCCAACAACCCTATATTGCTTGCTGTGTTTTGCTTTTATATCATCCACCTCAGAGCATTTCTTTGGGCCTGTTTAAGTCTCAAGTTGTGGAAACATTGAATTCTCCATGAGTTCTCTAGAAGATGGAAGTATTTAAATAAAACTGTTGTAATTTGGGGGTCTGATATTTATACCACTCAATGAATATTGCTTTTACTGTATATTTAAACAATGTATTAAGGATGAGTGAACTGACCTACAGAGTGTCAGCCTGACACAAACCAGAGGTAGATGGAATGAGGGGCCCAGGCATTGTGTCTTCTCCTGGAATATTGTGCCATTTGCAAAAACACTGCATGTTTCACTGTTCACACAGTAAATGACCAGCAGTGAACCCTGAGGCAGAAATGAGTTAGAGATGTTGTGTAGGGGTGTACTAAAACTTGATGTGAAGGCCTAAGTATGACACATTTAGGAATTTCACTTTTGATGTTAGATCGGAATGAAGAAAAGTGTGGAAGAATGTAGCAAGATTGAAAAACCGCCTTAAAGTATCTGTGAGGGAGAAATCTGTGATGGTTATGTAATGCCATTCTCTAAAAGAAGGAACATTTTTTTCATGTGAAAGTGTCACTTTATTATGCAGCAATAATTAAAACCTGACTCTTAACACATGCATACAAATGAGGCTGGGGAACCTTCTTTGAATCATTAAAAAAAGAAGACACCCAACTTTACAAACTGATAGATCTGTTTGCCAAAAAACATAGGTTCTCTCCTCAAATAATTTTAACCGTAATTCTTATTTGAAATGATCTGCTGAGATCTCATTTTTTTTCTGCTTGATGTGGGAATGGATGAAAGCTCTTTCCAGGCCTCTCCTCATTTTTTTCTTAAGTTGAAGGGTTGGCTGAAGACTTCCATGATGTTTCCTAAGCTAGCACATGGACTTGGTGGGAAGCCGTCTACAATGTTAGGTCAGGAGACAGGGCCAGAAGAAGGCAGGGCTGAAGGTTGAGTGACTGAGGAGAGCTTCTGGAATAAATCAGAAGTTAGAACCTCAGAGGTGAGGTCAAACTGGGCATCTCAGAGTTTGAGAAGATGGTTGGAGTGGACATTTACAGGTGCAAAATGAGTAGAGGTTACAGGCAAATCCATGGTTAGAGGATGCAGAACTCAATGTCTGCGGCAGCCTGGTGGAGTGGAGAAAGTAGATTTGCATTCAGGAATCCCAGGTAAGGTTTAGTGCAGAGGTTTAGGTGAAGCAGCTGAGCATAGGCAAGAATAATGACTTTAACTGTGGGCATTAGCCAGGCATCAAGGAAGAGACAGGCCCAGGAGATGAGGGAAATTTCTCAAACCCTAAACAGTTAGGCAGGTTTATACAATATCAGTTTAATTTCAGGACAGGGATAATCTTTCTTTTATTGTTTTAAAAAGTGTTTTCTTGGGGTGAGCTTAACTAATCCTCTGTTGGGACTTTTCTGTTTTAGTAATTCCTTTTTTTCTAGACAAAGGAAAAGAGGAATAAAGGGTATGGGTTGCTGTAATTTGTCCATGAAAAACTTAAAGCCTGATCAAGTTCAGGGGTGTAGGGAGAAGAATGAATTTATTACATAGGACCCAAGACTCATCTTCTGGTATTGGTCCCTAATCTTGCCTAGGAAAAGCGATGCTCTTGGATTACCCTGGAATTGAACTCCTGCTTTGTCTTGCATGATCCTCTATTGGTGGGGCATGACTCTGCTTGAAAAGATAGAACTCAAACAAGGAAGCATGGAAGATGGGTTGAATCTTGAAGGACCTTGGTAAGCCTTGCTATCATGTATGTTGAATAATCATGAAAGATCTGTAATAATCATGAAAGATCTGTAATATAGAGTTTGATAGGTCTAGAGTTTTCTAGTGACCTTTTAACCCACAGAAAACCATGTTCTACTCAACAGTAATGCTTGGCTTCGTCTGCAGAAACTTGTTTATTTTTTTCAAATTATGGGCCTACATAGAATGGATATTTGCACCGTTTTTTATATATAATTAATGATGGAGGGATCAAATAACCACTTGGGTATGATAAGCATAGGTTTGGTGGAGAAAACTGGCTCAAGAATAAGGGATTATGGGGATAGATTTGTGTGGAATGACATTGTGGGATGAAGGGTAAGGGTTGTTTTGGTGGTGAGCATCCTAGGAAGTATCTTAGGAACTAATGTAGTCTATGCTTTTCATTTTTCTCATGTTTATTTTGTTCACTCTAGGCTTTGCAATGATAAATACTAAAGTCTACTTTAGTCCTAGAAAGATAAAGAGAAGCTGTCGACTAATAGGGTACGGTGATGGTCTTGACTGGAAAGGATCTCTTTTAGAAAGCAGTATGTTTAACCAAGGATACATTCAGAAACATTTTATTTTTGGAAAAATATGCTTGAAAAGAAGGGGTAGTGATGATCTTCTCAAACAACTATGAGAAAGATAGACAGTTTAGAATAAAAGTTTTCACAGGGAACTGATACTAACTTGCTCTTAGGTGGAAACAAACACATGGCCTAGAGGCCTGAGGTTTTCTATTCCAGAATCTTTGACTTTCTAACACAAGATATTTAGCTGAACTGTTGAAGGGTTAAAATTCCACAGCTGTCTTATTTATCTTACTGATCTTGGCTAAGCATTTGGAGCCTTAGAAGCTCCTTTTATTTTCTTCTATGTGCTTCTTCTGTATGTGATATTTTTCATGGGCCAGCAGCAATATTAAGCATCTTAAAAGGTGTCTTCTTTATATCTTTCTTCAGATGGTTTGTTTCTCACTAATGTGAATTTCTTTTTTCTTGGCTGTGAATTTTATGGCTATTATATTTGTTTTTGGTATGTATAGCATTATTTGGATGATGATCTCTTGGTCCAGAAAGGCAAGAAAAAATGAGTTTATTTAGGGTTTCTTGCTATACAGTTGCGTTGGTTGGAAGCAAAGACAGTCATGGGTTACTTAAAGCCTAATTCAAGTATGTGAAGCAGTAGACATCTCATTCAGGGTCTTACTCAGCAATGCTTTGTCAGTGTGTCCTATTTCAACCTTTTTGAATCTTTCCTAGAAGCTTGTCTCTGATTTTAAACTTCTTTGGTTTTTTTTTTTTTAAAGATTTTATTTATTTATTTGACAAAGAAAGACACAGCGAGAGAGGGAACACAAACGGGGAGTGGGAGAGGGAGAAGCAGACTCCCTGCCGAGCAGGGAGCCCGATGTGGGACTCGATCCCGGGACTCCAGGATCATGACCTGAGCTGAAGGCAGTCGCTTAACCAACTGAGCCACCCAGGCGCCCTTCTTTGGTTTTTCTAACTGGCTCAATATGGACAGTGTCTGGCGTACCCCGGGCTCAATGTTAGTAGAACAAAGACATGGGAGAGTCCCATGTGACAGGGGGTAAAATCAAATGTAAAAGCCAGTCTCATAATATGTTAGATAAAAGTGTACAAGAATACGAATATAATTTAAGAAAAGGGATCTTTGCCAAGAATCTAAAACAAAAATACAAGACAGTGATAAATAGCTTAATACCAATTGAAATCTCAAGATATAATGGAAGGATTATCTAGCTCTTATAAAGTTTCGACCAGAGAAAGAGAGTATGTGGACCAAAAAAAATTGGCTTTCAGGTTACTAATTCTTCCCACCAAGGAAGGCCTATGTATGTGCATAACTAAATGGGACTCTAAGCCACTCCTGTGTTAAAAATGATAATATAAAGAAGTAATTGGAAGAACTGGCCTAGTTATGTTCAAGGTGGGTGACCCTGCATGACTTTCCTAAAGGAAGTACAAGGAAGGAATCTGGATCCAGTCAAAAGAGGGTAAAGGAGGAAGTGATGAGGTGGTTTTATAGAAATATATAAACCCAAATCTATGTGATTGGGAAATTCTGAGATACTGGAGATCTATTGTTTCTCCTGCTTCTCCAGTTTTAGTAGGAAACTAGTCATTTACTGAATATACATACTGCCTTATCTGTTCTTCTAATTGGCATCACTGCCTGAAAGAAACTATAGTAGGAAAAGGCAAAAGCCCATTCTCCTGGAGTTTCTTCTGGATTGGCTGAGTTTGGAGTAGTTTGTGAAGTCTAGTGGGTTGGACCTAACCTAAGTATGGATTAGAAGAGGTACTCAACAATATCCTGGATGTTTACACTGACATTTGGAAAGCAAATGTACTTTCAAAATTTTCATGTTGCATTCCATATCACACCTGATTTGCTTCATTATGGTGCCACGGTCTGCATCAATATGAGTGACATTTCCAGATGTGATCTTTCAAGATTCTGGGATCTAGTTTCAATTATTTGATACCTTTGGTTTTTTTGAACTTATAATTTCATGGTTGGTTCTTCATGGGATTTCAATGTTCCATGGACTTCAGTGTGGGACTTCTAATTTGTAACCTTTCTTAGTCACTTTTATCCTTGGGCCAAGGAGTGATAATAGATTAAGGGATGGGGAGTCACATATTATTGGCTGAGTTCCCACAAGCACATCTGGGAAAAATCCACCCAAGAGGAAAGCTCAGTGCTTAAGCCCTACCAACAGAGCTTTAGAAACTAGCAGAAGGTCATTCCCTCCCATTTATCACTCCTAAAAGTGAATCTATGGAGTACATATGGAAACTGAGATTCCTTCTTGGAATAGTGTCTGGGGTTACTCAGATCACTGAAGGGGGGCAAGAAATTTTCTGGTCTCCCAAACTCTGAAGCTTATAATGATACCTGACTCTTCTCCAGAGGTCCCAATTTCAACTTTTTAGGAGGATACTCTCCCAAACCATTTGAGTGGCACTTCATTTTTCATGACTTTTTTCCGTAGCTATTTTCCCATTGTTAGGCCCTTTACTATCTACTTCCTCCCAAATCAGGAAAGAAGTTAAAAGTCCTTTTGTTCCTACTCCTTCCTCTCTCTTTAGTTCTTAATTACATCACTAGCCATTTTTATGTCCTAAATACCCAGTGTAGTTTCTGGAATTGTGTATTATTGGGCTCTCTCCCAACAATTGATAAAGCAGGACCCAGTTTCCACTTGGTTGTTATTGCCTTGGATAGCGATGACTGCCTTTGATTGGCAGTCTTAAAGAGGGATTGTGAAGGATTGAACATCCAAATCCTAACAAACTCCATAATCTACTGATTTCTTCTCAGAAATATATTCATTTATACTTAAAAAAAAAACCCCTCTTGTCAGAGATTGTCAAACTGAATCAATAGACATTCATGAATATCCATATTAGTAATATCTACCATTTCTTGAAGTTCCCTTTTATGACAGGAAACTGTTTTCTATATATTCTTTCAGTCTTTATAACAATCATGCAAGGTCAGAAAATTGGGGTTTGGAGAGTCAACAGCTAATAAGTGTTGCAGCTAGTGTTCAAGGCAGGACACCCCAACTTCATCACAGAATGCCATACTGCCCTGTGAAACTCTTCTACACAGAACAGATACGGAACTTTGGATTCACACACCATGTGTTAACTGCTTGGGGCTGCTTCGGTTCATTCGATGACAACTATACTCATACAGATTTCATTGTATCCTAGCAGCCTAAAAGAGTTAAAGAGTTTCCCAAACGCTCTAGCATTTAGTTAGAAGGGAGAAGTGGCAGAAAGTAGAAGCTAGTAATTTATTCAGTATTTTCTTTCTTTCTTTTTTTTTTTAAAGATCTTATTTATTTGTCAGAGGGAGAGAGAGAGAGCACAAGCAGGGGGAGCGGCAGGCAGAGGCAGAAGCAGGCTCCCTGCTGAGCAAGGAGCCCGATGTGGGACTCGATCCCAGGACTCTGGGATCAGGAGCTGAGCCGAAGGCAGATGCTTAACCGACTGAGCCACCCAGGCACCCCTATTCAGTATTTTCTATACTGCCAGGCCCTTTGTTAAGAAATAGATTATCTCAGACTCACAACTTACTCTAAGGCAGGTACTTTTATTCCATTTTAATAAGTGAGGTAACTAAGACTCTGAAAGTTTAGAACTTGTTAAAAGTCAAAAGCCAAAGTCATTGTTAGTGGTGAGGACAGACAGGATTTGTACCCAAATCTGTCTTTAAACCTCATACATCACCCTTTCCAGTATGTGATAGATTGTGTCTTTAAAAAATCATATTAGAATTTATTTTTATTTTTAAAGATTTTATTTATTTATTTATTTGAGAGAGAGAATGAGAGACAGAGAGCACGAGAGGGAAGAGGGTCAGAGGGAGAAGCAGGTTCCCTGCTGAGCAGGGAGCCCGATGCGGGACTCGACCCCGGGACTCCAGGATCATGACCTGAGCCGAAGGCAATCGCTTAACCAACTGAGCCACCCAGGCGCCCTAGAATTTACTTTTAATTAGAATGATTTGAGATTAGGTTACACACACCATATCCCTTTATCTCCTCAAACCTTCATGTGTATATCTGAAAGAAAGGGATATTTTCTTATATAACCATGGTATAGATATCAAATTCAGGAAATTTAACATTGAGATGATATTTTAATTTGCAGTTCATATTTCAACTTTTCCCGCTGTCCAATAATGTCCTTTTAAACGTTTTTTCCCTTTCAAAAGAAGATCCTGTCTAAGAGCACCTATTCCATTTAGCTGCTATGATCCTTGAGTCTCCTTTAATCTGTAACAATTCTTCAGCATTTCCCTGTCTTTCTTGGAACATTGACATTCTTGAACAAAATGGCCCACATATTTTATACGATGCCTGTTAATTTGGGTTTGTCTGTGTATTTCTTCATGATCAGATTCAGGATTAGCACTGTCAGCCAGAGGACTGCATAAGGATGTCATATTTTCCTCAAGCTATCAAATCAGGAAGAACATGTTTGTTTGCTTTTTGTTGGTGATGTTAAATTTTGATACCCTGGTCAAGGTGTTTTCTCCACTGTATAGATAGTATTTTCTCTCTTGCAGAGAAACTAACAAGCAATCAGTGAGCAGACCTTTTGAGACCACACAAATTATCCTCCTTTTCATTCAAATTTAGCAACCATTGATGATTCTTACCTATACCAATTATTACTATGATCATTGGCACTGATTTTCAAATTCCTCCCCTCCCTTGACAGTTACCTGTTGGAATTTTACTATAAGGAAAAGCCCTTTCTTCTCCCTTATTTATTTACCTTTTTATTGTCAATATTGGCTTATGAATTCCTATTTTATTCAATATCTCATAATCTATTTAGCCTCACTTCTTTTCATGTTCAAATTATTATAGATTTGGCTATTTAGAGCCCTTTCAAAGTGGTATCTTTGTCCTTTTGATATGCTGTCATCATTATTTTGAGTACTTTCTTATTTTTTGGCCCCCAAACTATTTCAGGCTCATCTTGGTCATCTTGTGCTTTCCCTGATACCTTGAAATGGCCATTTCTCCTAGAAGCTCATTTTCCTCTAAGTGAGGAATGGTATTTAGGAAACAAGATGGGTACCAGCTATGCCGCTCACTGCTGCGGGGGTTTGTTTATTGCCTCTAAGCCCTGTTGCCTCACAGCCTCGCCAACAAAATGTATTGTTCAGCTTTTGAATATTATCAGTCTGATGAGAAAAAAACAGCATCTCAGTGTGGTTTTAAATTTGCATTTCTCTTTTTATGAGTGAACTTGAACACCTTTTCATATATTTAAGGAACTTTATAAATTATCTTTTTTGCTGAATGTTCTATTTGTCTTTTGCCCATTTTCCTAGTAGATGTTTTTCTCAATTAAAAAAAAAATTAGGGGGCGCCTGGGTGGCTCAGATGGTTAAGCGTCTGCCTTCGGCTCAGGTCATGATCCCAGGGTCCTGGGATCGAGCCCCGCATCCGGCTCCCTGCTCCTTGGGAGCCTGCTCCTCCCTCTGCCTCTCTCTCTCTGTCTCTCATGAATAAATAAAAATGAAAAAAAAAAATCTTAAAAAAAAATTAGGAACAATTAGCTTTCTTTTTTTTAAGGAAACATTAGCTTTTTGTCTGTAATCTATATTGCATTTGCCATTTATTTTTAGTCTTTGATTATGATATGCAAAAGTTTCAAATTTACTAATCATGCTTTTATTGCATATTTTAGTTCTGACAGCCAATTCCAAAGTGCATCCGTGCATCTATTCTCTGATACCAGCTGGGTGGCCTATAATTCAACTCAATTCTGCCACTGTCTACCCAGAAACAGCATCAGATCCCACAGGTTAAAGGTTCAGATTACCCCCACCTCCTTCAGATGTCAGTCTCACGTCCAGGTTGCCATCTGGGCTTCTGACCCACCAACTATAGATTGGAAGTTCCAACGACTCCCTCTTCAGGTTTGATTAATTTGCTAGAGCAGCTCACAGAACTCAGAGAAATATTTACTTACTAGATTACTGGTTTATTATAAAAGGATGTAACTCAGGAGCAGTCAGATGCAAGAGATGCATAGGGCAAGGCATGAAGAGAGGAGCTGTGGAGCAATGATGCCCTCTTCAGGAGAGCTACTTGGCCCAAAGCTGCACATGTTCACCAGCCTGGAAGCTCTCTGAACCTTGTCCTTTGCATTTTTATGAAGGCTTCATTACCCGGGCATGATTGATTAAATCTTGGCCACTGGTGACTAAATTCAACCTCTAGCTTCTCTCTCTTCCCCAGAAGTTAAAGGGGTGGATTGTAAATGCTAACCTTGAATCACGTGACTGGTTCCCCTTGACAACCAGCCCCCAATCTTAAATGCAGTCCCAAAGAAACCTCATTAACAAAACAAAAGACACCTTTGTGGCTGATTCCAGACACCTTTGTGATCTGATTCCAGATCAGTTTGGAGTTTATTCTTACATACGTTGTTAGGATTGGATCTAAGTTCATTTTTATTCCAAATGGCTATGCAGTTGGCCCAATATCACTTATTTTTTTTATTTTATTATGTTATGTTAATCACCATACATTATTTATTAAAAAGACCACTTTGTCCTGGTCTTATGAGATGCTCCCTTTACCATATTACTAGATTTCCATAGGTGTTTGCATCTGTTTTTGGACTTTCTTCTGTATTCCATTGGTCTGTGTCTATTTATGGGCCAGTACCGCACAGTTTTACTTACAGGTAGATCATATTCTAACCTCATCTTCTACAGATGAGTAAACAGAGACTTATAAGGTCAAGTGTCTTTTCCCAAATCAGGCAGCAGCACAGGCAGGGCTGGAAACTGGTTTTCCTGACTTATGATAAGATTCTTTTCCTTCTCTGTGCTGTGCTGCTCTCATCTTTCTCTTCCGCTGCCTTTGGTGAGAACGGAAAATCTAGCTACGAGGAAGAGCCCGCTTTGTCTAGAGAGGAACAGCTGTGGGATTATGGTCTTCTCAGGACAGATTTATAGAAAGGGGCAAATGTCTTTTGGGAGAATGTAAAGCAATGCTCTCTATGCCACTAGACTGTTCTGTGGAAAGTTAGACCTGAAAAGACATAGGGTGAGTAGTAGAGAAATCACAGAGGAAGCTGAGATGCAGAGGGGGTAAGTGACATGTCCAAGGTCACACAGTATACTAGTGACAGAGCTGTGCTTTAACACAAATGCCCTTGAATCCCTTCTAGCTCCTTGGCAATGATTCATCAGACACTTTTTTTGAACAACTACCTCTTTTAAGCTGCTGTGCATTTGTGTGTACATTCAATTTGACCTTGTTATATAACGTCTGGCACAAAAGGTTATTGGTAGCCTGCCTGTATCCCACTTAAGTTGCTGCTGAAGTTTTTACCTAAAGAATGAAAAAATTGTTGGATGGGTTTGGAGAGACAACTCTTCTTATAAATAGTGCTAAAACTCCTTTTTTATATTGGACCTGTTCAGCTAAAATCTAAACAACAAAGACATTTGATTTACTGCAGGCATTAGGTTGGAGTGTTAAGTGGTTGTTTTAATTTTAGAGTTTTTATAGAAGAGTTACTCTCACCATATAGTTGATTACAATTTAAAAACAGAGACATATGATTTATTATACACAGTGTTTTTGAAAACTAAACTTTTTTTTTTTGAAGAACTAAAAATATGTATTTCAAAAATTTTCAACCCCAGGAGATGTGGGACCTGTTTTCTTTTCCTCCTTTGGAAATGGTACGTGGCTGTTGAGTTTTAAATGGTCAGAGAGTCTTCCTTGGTGGTATCAAAGAGTAAGTGAGAGGAATTGGGAATATTGTGGGTTCTGTGTTTGGGCTGAAGACAGGGCTCCAGGCAAACTGGGTAGGAGACCTGCAGTGTGGATTTGGTTTGGCTGGTCCGCTCCCAGCTGCACTGGCTAGTCTAAATTCTCATCCCCTCCTACCTGCCCCCACCCTCCTTTCTCAATCCAGCCGATAGCAGGAGCATGACGAGCAGACTGGCAGAGAGGTGAACTCACTATTAAAGAGTTACTCTAAGTCTCACTCAAAATTCTATAACACCTGTGAGTGCTAATGCCCAGTTTAAGAAAGTGTACCCTTCCCCTTTCCATAGGAAAACCTATGGAAATTTGGTTTTGAAACGCTTAGATTGTTTAGCTGTCATAGATGCAAAGCGTTCCACAATTTTTTTGTGCGTAAAATTGTTCCTGATAGATGGAAGAGTTTGAGATATTTTCTTTGGGAAAGCTGTTTTTGAATATTCAAAACACACTAAACATTTTTGCATTTGTGTGTGAGGGTCTCTATTGTTTAGCGGCTTTACTAAATGAAAAATAAAAGTAATTCTGATAAAGGTCTCTAATGGACAGAACCCAACACAATGCCTTTTGTATACTAAGTGTCCAATTATTATATTCCATTTTCCAGATAGGCTCCTGTTGTTCCTCATTGCAACTTGAGAAAGAGATTGCATCATCTCTAAAGTAGATACACACACACAAACAGCTAAAAGCAAATGGTGGTGTTCCAGCACTAGATGAAGACCTGAAGAGACTCCAAGTACCGGAGAGATTATTCTCTTCATCTCTCCAACCCCAAGTATATTATTCAAAGTAAACCAATGCTAAACCACCTGAATTTAGAGGTATGCTGAAATTAAGATGGCTTCTTTCTAGATTTTCTGATAAATCCATGAAAGCTGAACTTCTCGTTCTTTCTCTCTTAACCATTCCCCCTCTCATATTTGCTCTATGCTTACCTGAGGGTGCTCTAAGCAAGTGTCTAGTTGTACTGGTTATATTGACAAACCTTCTACACATTTCCTTGGAATAAGTAGGGAAATACTTCAGCCAGAAGGCGATGGTTTTCTAGGTCCTGTTACACGAGAGCTAACCAAAATCTTGGTTAAGTCAATAGTTCTTGAGTAAACAGAGTAATACAATTTTTTTTACATGTATTATTCACTTAATTATCATATAACTCCGTGAGGGTTTTATTTTTATCTCCGTATTGCAGAAGAAGAAACAGGGACAGGGAAATTAAGAAACTTGCTCCAGGTCACAGTCCTAGTAAGAGGCAAAATTGGGATTTGTATCTAGGGCATTGTGGCTTCAGGTTATTATGTTATACTTCTGCTCCTCTCAAAAAAAATTACTGATTGCTAGCCTTGTCATGGTGCTAGACACTACTGTATGTTCTTTATGTATATTAGCACTTTTAGTCTTCACAAAAACTCTATGAGGTATGCTCATTTTCTGTTTACTCCTTCAGACACTCTCCATCCTTCCATACCTGCTCTCTGCCTTGAGAGACCTTTGGTACTGCACATTTTGCTTTATGGTTTCTGCTTGTGTTTGGCCCATGAGAATTTCCAGGATGACATCAGAAGGTAGAAGCAAAGTGAGGTCATAGTATTTATTTCCTTAGTTCCCTTCCTTTTGGGTCACTGTGAGTGGGCTGTGTCCCTTTCTGAAAAACCATAGCTCCTCTTTATTTGATCTTCTTTAATAGTCTCTCTCTGGGTCCTGGCAATAGCTTCCTCTTCTTGTCTATTAGGCTTAGGGGTAGTAAAGTCTCTCTGCTGTTGCTAGCTCAGGGGTGCTCTGACCCCCTGCCCATAGCTTTGTAAATAGTCCCTTCATGAAACTCTCCTCAAACACTGAGTGTGCAATTGTTTTTTTGCTAATACCCATACTAAACAAGGTATATTCTGTTATTATCAGCACCCTTATTTAACTTATAAGACACAAGGAAGTTAAGTAAAGGGCCCAAGGTAATTGGTAGAATGGCGATTAAAACCTAGGCTGTTAGTCACTACACTATTTTGCCTCTTGGTTGTGTATGTTGGGCTTTCTGCAAAAACCTTGCAATACGTTGTTACATATCAAAGGACAACCAAGGGATAGTGTATTGTAGCTAATAGATTTACAGCACAAAAGCACTATGGGATCAATATAAGAAGTTCATTCATGCATTTATTAAATATTTATCCACGTTTTAGATTTGGGGGATAAGTCATCAACAAAACAGATTCTTGGTTTCAAGGAATTGTGGATGTTTCAAAGACTTACCTATTTGTTCTCTAATATTTTGGATTTGATTAGCAAAGAGTGATATAGCAAAAAAAGCCCTGGTATGGGGTGCCTGGGTGGCTCAGTCGGTTAAGCATCTACCTTTGGTTCAGGTCATGGTCCGAACATCCTGAGATAGAGCCCTGCATCAGGCTCCCTGCTCAGTGGGGAGCCTGCTTCTCCCTCTCCTCCCCATTCATGCTCTCTCTTGCTATCTCCGTCTCTGTCTCTCTCTCAAATAAATAAAATCTTAAAAAAAAAAAAAGCTCTGGTATTTGATACACCTGTGATTATTGTCTTGCTTTTGAGTCAGTAATATTAATCGGTGATATATGTTTTATTTTCCTAGGCAGCAGAGGTTCTCCTTTTAGTTATTTTGTGTATTCAATATAGGCACAATATGGTCAAGGCATAGAGTCTTACAAAATCAAATGACTCTTTTTTTGATGCTAATACTACAAGCAGAATACCAATTAATATACATGCGAATTCTTTTCTCTTACTAATTGAAATAGTGCTTTTGGGGGAATCATTCCACTATAAGCCCTTAGAAAAAAGAACCCTGAACTGGAAATCAGAGTCCTGGAGTCTGATGCCAACTTTGCCTCAAACTGATTGTGAGATCTGGTTCATAGAGGCTAATTGTCTACACTGCAGGTTTCTCACTTGGGTCATCATGAAGCCGGGTGAGGTTCTTTTAACAGTAAGGCTCTAAGACTCTTTGATTAACCTCTATTTTTTTTTTTTTTTTTTGTCTCTAACCCTTTTTAGGAGACACAAAAGTGAAAGAATGTATCTAAAGTAAAAATTGTATTTACTGCAGAGTTGGAGTGATAAGCAGGTCTCTTGATATCTGTTCTCTGATTACAGTCCCTAGAAAGAAATGAAGACTAGTTAGGATGACATTAGCTGCTATAAAGGACTCAAAATGTAGAGTCACTCAAAAATCATATAAATTTATTTATTTCACGGTGGTTCTCTTTTACTCAGAGACTCAGATTGGTTAAGCCTCTGGCATTTTTGATACATGTCTCTCAGGATCATTGCGATGATCTCTGTCTCTGACAGATTTATTTTTTAAGTAATCTCTACACCCAATGTGGGGCTCGAACTTACAACCTTGAGATCAAGAGTCGCAGACTCTACCTCCTAAGCTGGCCAGGCATCCCTCTTGGTGCTTCTTATATCAGTTACTTTGATAGAAATAAGGAAGAGAGACTATGACATTGAGCAGGAATGGACAGAAGTATTTTTTTTTTTCCTGAACACGATAATGAGCGAAACAGTAGAGGAAGAAGAACTAAAGGAAACACTGACATTTAAAAAAAGAAACAGCAAAGAAATGTTTGAAAAAAGACGAGGGCGGAAGATCTGGGTGGAGCAGGGCACTTATAATGGTGCTCTGAATGATCATTCTTTCAAGAGAGTTGAGTCAAGAGTCACAAGATTGAGACCACAGTGGGATGCGCTGCCTTCAGGAGTGTCCCTGGCAAAGGCGACCTGCAAATTATGGCTTTTGTGGTTTCCCCCTTGTTTCTTGCTGAGAAACAAACGGAACCACAGGCATATCAGCGGAGCCTCTCTTTCCCTGTCTGCCCCTCTCCTGGGGTTTGTTGTGTGCTCTCCCCAGCGGCCACAAAACACTGAGAATGCCTTGAGATAGCATGTTTTCCATGCTATGGAAATCATGACTCATGAATCCTCTTTGTTGTAAACGGACCTGCAGAATGGGAGAAGGAAAGAAGAGGCAGGCAGGAAAAACACATTTTTGAGGCTTGGGTTCTGAGGCATTCCAAGACCTTCACTGAAATTTGACTTATCATCATAGCGTCTTCAAAAATCTCAGCAGGAGCACAACAAAGAAAGAAACAAAGAAGAAAAAGGTGACTGCCCCCCACCGCGAACCTCTGAACCTCTGAGGTAGCTAACATAGATGAAGGTGACCTGGGAATACAGTATCATTTTGCTGTTAACTTGTTATGAATGTCCATTTATGTAGTATGTGTCAAATTCTGTCTCTGGGGGAAGCAAGAATCAGATCCCATAAGGGCTGGCTCTGATATTGTGAGCCCACGGCATGGTAGTAGTCCAGTCCCTTTCCGTATTTGGTAAGACTTGTCAGTTTATTTATTCACTCAGAAATGTGAGAAGAAGGATGGTGCAAGTTACAGAAGAGAAACGGCACTTCATTCCTAAACGGGAGGCCTGGGTTTCAGTACTGACTCACCACAGTCTTATGTGACAATTAGGCGAATTATCCAACCTCTTTAGACCAAGGCTTCCTCATTTGTAAAATACACTGTTCTGATAAATGATCTATAAGGATTCATTAAATGCAGACATTCGGCAATGGTTGGTTATTGCCTTCCCTTTTGCCAGGAAAGTTTAAGGTAGCTGATTCTAGAAACATGTATTTTTAGTTCTGTATGCCAGGGAACCAGCAGCTCTTTAATAATGTGTTATTGATTAAGATACTTGATTAGATTCAACAAATACATATTTGGTTTAAAAGTCTTCCTTCAGTATTCAACCGGTCTTTCTTTGTAGAGGTGTCTGGCTGAAATTAGTTCATTCAAAAGATTATTTGTGCCTAGAAGGGGAATTTGTAAGTGATTAAGTTATAGCTTTTGCTTATTAAAGACTGCTAGAAGAGTAGGAGACCTAGGACATTTACTTGAATAGCTATAATATACAATAGAGTGTTAAGTGCTCCTAACTGCCTGCTTCTCATACAGTAGGGATTCACCTGAGGCAATTTCTACCTCCATTCTCTTTTCCTTCTAGGCCCGATTCTCTCTCCAAAGGCACATGTGAGAGGTGGGGTGGTAAGAGACAGCAGAGATGCTTTGAAGAATAAGGCCCTGACCAAGGCAGCATGGACATAAAATAGTGCATTGCATAGATAACAGACTTCAAGGTCACAAACGGTAAATCGAAATCCTGGTTTCTTTATTTAATAAATCCTCTAAAAGAGGACATCTCCAGTAACCACAGTGGGTAAAAATGATTTCTCACTAGAAAACAAATCTGTTCTTGTTTGCGGGAGAAATATGAAGATAACAATGTTTTCCTTTCCCGTGTGGCCCAGTGGAAACACCATGTGGTTTTGGAAGCAGAAACTCCAAGATTTTGAATTCTGGACACGGTTTCTTACTTGCCAATTGTGCAGTTGCCCTTTATGCAGAAGTAGAGGTAATAGTACCTGCCTCATGGAATTGCACACTTTAAAAATAGATGACATTCAATAAATGTTTGTTTTCTCCTTTGATAGTCAAGGAAACAAACAGTAATATACTTATTTATTTACCTGATTTATACATATAGTTACCTGTTTTCCGTTGAGAAAGCTACTGTCACTACCACACTGACTAAAGCTTAGACAGCTCTTCTTTATTTTTAAGATAAGCTATTGGCTAAACCCTCAAAACATTAAGTAGATAGAATCCATTGGCCTGAAGAGTGAGACATCGGATTCATTTTACATTTGGTGTTCTACCCACAAATAGCCTAACTGTAAGGGGTCTGGTTGTGACTCATCCAATTCTGTCAGATGCAATGTCCGTGCTAAGAGGTCAACTTTTGTCTTCATTTTACACAGCTGCCTTTTGATAGTGATTCCTGTAAGGCAAGGGCACCTGGCCTTTAAACACCGATGTCCTGGGAGAAGAAATGTATAATCGAGCGAAGTCCCTCTCCCCTACTTCTCCATTCCTCCCTGTCCTTCTCTTCTCCCTGAACAACTCTTGCACAAGCCAGATTGTGCATTTTCTTGCATGTGACTTTAAGAAGACACCCACACTCTTGTTTTGTTGACATCTAAGGGAGAATTCCACTATGTAGGAGAGAACCATCTGGATCATGAGAACACGGCGTATACCACACTCACTCCATCAGTTTATCATAGTTAGTGTGATAGATACCAAAGGAGGTTATAGCAGCTTTTTCTGTGGAGATGTTTAACTGTTTGTTATCATTAGGGACCGTCTGACTTGGGTAGAAAAGATGGGGCTATATGACATCTGGAAGCTTTTTTCAATGCTGTTAACTCTATTTGCCAGATGTTGGTGCTGTCGTTTGTAGATACTCTAATCAGGAGCAGTATGCAAAGGACAAGGGATTCAAATTTCCTTTGTGGGCATTTCTATATCTCCTTCACTCTCATGTACCTCTTGTTGAGACATATAGAAAAGAGACAAGTTGGGTGGGGAGCAAATGGCAAGGAGGCTAGTGAGAGTAGATAAGGGATACACATAAACTCATTTAATGCATTGAAATGAGTCTCCATGGAACCTCATGTTTTTAAGCAGTTTGAATTAATTGCTTCCAAAGAATTAATTGCTTCTCAAGGGAGAGAATCCTACATCACAGCAATGAATATGAGTCTTCGCACAAAAGAGAGATGCATGGTTTTTGTTCAGTGGGTTCGAAAAGAAATTCTATTTATGAAGTTTTTCTTTTTCTTTTTTAAATAGAGAATTGATTACTGTATTACTTTATTTACTTATTTACAGAGTGTGAGGCGGAGAAGGGCAGAGGGGGAGGAAAAGAGAGAATCTTAAGCAGGTTCCATGCTCATTGTGGAGCATGACACAGGGTGCCATCTCATGACCCTGAGATCATGACCTGAGCCAAAATCAAATGTCAGACACTTAACTGACTGAGCCACCCAGGTGCACCCTATTTATGAATTTCTATTGTAGTTCACATCATGATATTTCAGTGGCCTTGTCAGTCTTAACACATTACAAAATAAGCAATCAATGCATAATGTAACTGGGCACAACAACATTAGACTCAATAAACAGAGCCAAATTAAACAGAACAGTTGGTTCAGGACTCTGTATAGGGCCAGGAGTCTGGGGGGTGTGGTGAGAAGTCTAACCAAATTTAATGCTAACCATTATAACATGTTTGAAACTGAGGAAATAGTCAACTGAATTAATATGTTATATCAATTGAACTTATTTTTTAGGATGTGAAGGGTGAATACGTATTCCTTGGAATATTATCTCTTTTAAATGTGGTAAAAACAAACAGAATTTCTAGAAAAGTCATAAGATAAGACATATTATTATGGAAAAATGATTAATTGCTGTGTCAACTACCTAGCTATTAAATTTGGGGTATGTTCCCGAGGCTCTGCCAAAATAAAGCCTCTAGATTTCAGTTGCTTCACCTGTAAAATAAGAGGTTAGATTAGATGATTTCTGAGGTTTATTTTTGTTATAACATTGTATGATTGTCTAATAATAAATTCAACATTCAATATGTACTGAGAGCTATGATGACCCCAGAATTAGCCTGAGTACTATGGATATAAGATAAATAAGGCAATAATCTTGCCTAAGGGGCTTGCAGACCTGTCTCCTCTGTGTCTATGTTCTAAAGAGCTTATTTAGAATTATCTTGCTTTTTCATTCATATTCTAAGATCCATGGAATATATTATTGGAGGTCTCTGGATTCCCACAGTTGATCATGAGTTACTGTAACAGAAAATGAAAGAATTAGGAGGATATTGATTAGTGATGGAATGTACTAATGGAATGCTATCTATGGGACATTGGTGTTCGTGGCCTTTGGATGCTAAGTCAAGTTAGTGTCAGGACGTTACCTGTATGTTGATGAATCTCCTGTTTCTGTCTTTTTGTGACCATTGATTCTATATCATCCCACTGACATTTAAGAGCCGATGAAAAATTTAATTTATAACTTGCTGAAAGTATTTTGGAAACAGACAGAAAATGTTATCTCACTGTCCCAAATCCAAATGGTTCCATGTTCAAATCTGAGCCTCTGGAGGTCTGTCATGTTGTTAGAGATGATGGTGGGAAGGAGAGGGAGAAATTACGTCAGTTAAGAGGAATGAACATGGGGAGGGAACAGATTATGAAGATGGACTAGGAAGATTAAGACCAGTCTCAGTGGGGCCCGTGCTTGGAGTGGGTGGAGTGGAGGTGGGTGTGGGTTAGTAGGCAGTGACAGGTTTACTGCATTTCTACATTTTAGTGCATTAAAAGTGGGGAAACTCTTTGCAAAGTGAAAGATATAAACTTCAGGGGAAAAAAGGAATATTGCCATGAATTCAGCAGCAAGCCTTTAGGAATAAATTGTAGGATCAAAGTATACTAAACAGTTCTAAATAAATTAATGCATAGTAAATAATACATGGGGTTATTAAGGAAATTCGAATGACTGAAATGTGTTTCAGGGAAGATGACACTGTTTTAGGACTGAAAGTTTTTTTACAGCCAAGCTGTATGGGTCATAGGCCTGATTCAAATTCTCATGGTCTCTTGAACTTACTTTTATTGTCAGGTTTACTGTGTTTTATATTTCAATATATAGTATATTTTATGTTGTGTGATGATATGTTCTTTGTCTAAGGATCTGTTTAAATGCTGGGCATTGTGAACTGAGGTTAAGTATCTGAAGAATAAATGACTGAATTTTCCAAATACTTGTTTATAGAAATTTCTCATGGTTTGAAGTGTAGCTCAGAAATTTGGCTGAGCATTTAAGAATTGTTAATTACCTGCTAAACTTTACATTTTATCAATAAACAGATTAATAATTCATGACCAAAAAGTTTTAATTTACATTAACATAATCATTCACCCAGAAAATTTGCCAAAAGTGTGCCACTTTCTGGGTTAAAATATGGGAGCATCCACCTTTGAGCAAACTTTATAGTTAAAATCTGAATACATGAGATAAACTGGCGTGTGATTTTTCCTGATTAGAGTAGTATCTTTCATTTTTATGAGAATCATATAATTATTTTATATGTAATTTGTTATATATATAAAGATTTGCAAACCAAAAATTAAAATTAGTCACAGCTATTGCAGATTATATTTATTAAAACCTATAAAGCATAATATTATTGTTCGGCATAATGTAGGATCCAAACAGCTTTTTATTTGGTCCTGAATTATACAGAAAATTGCTGTTACCTAACTTATTAATAATTTTTAAAAGATTTATTTATTTATTTGAGAGAGAGAGAGAGTGTGGTGGGGAGGGGCAGAGGGAGAGGGAGAGAGAATCTCAAGCAGACTCCCTGCTGAGTGCGGGGCTTGATCTCAGGACCCTGAGATCATGACCTGAGCCAAAATCAAGAGTCGGACGCTTAACTGACTGAGCCGCCCAGGTGCCCCTTATTAATAATTTTTTTTAAAGATTTTATTTATTTATTTATTTGAGAGAGAGAGAGAGAAAAACAGCATGAGAGGGGAGAGGGTCAGAGGGAGAAGAAGGCTCCCCGCTGAGCCGGGAGCGGGATGTGGGACTCGATCCCAGGATTCTGGGTCACGTGACCTGAGCTGAAGGCGGTCGCCTAACCAACTAAGCCACCCAGGCTCCCCCTTATTAATAATAATTTTTAATGCACATATATTCAAGATGTGGTGGTTTTAAAATACGTCCGCAGGTTCTTTGTCACTCTTCCTATTGAGAGGTGGAATCCTCTGAGAACTGGGTGGGCTTTTGTGACTGCTTCAGTGGGTAGAGTATGAGATTGCTGCCTTGCATGCCGGAGCTCGAATTCTGAAAGCCTTCAGCAGCCCGGTAAGTGGGCCGACTGCCTTGAGGCCACCAGCTGTGAAGAAGCTCAAACTAAACGTGGGGAAACCACATGGAGAGATCCTGAGACTCCAGGAAGAGACAGAGATGCTGGCCGGCCCCCAGGTCTCTGGCCTCCTGACATTTGGGCTCTAGTTACCATCTCACTGCAACCACCTAAGAGACCCTGAGCCTGAACTGCCCAGCTAAGCCCTTCCCGAATTTTTGCCTCAAACTGTGAGAGATAATAAAATGTTGCTGCAAGCCACTAAATTTGGAGTAATTTGTTATGCATCAATAGCAGCTAAAAAAATGAGAATTTGAGAAGAAATATGAAAATCAAAAGACTAACAACCACTTTGGGCAGTGATTTGTAACATTTTGGGGGAGGTGTCACAAACTCCTTTGAGATTTTGCTGAAAGCAAAGTCTCAGTGGAATGCTTTGCAAATTTGATTTTACTAGTGAATCTGTACTTTTAAATCCTGCAGCCCTCTTCTGTATCCACATGAATGGGCAGAGAAATACACGTAAATGGAACATTTTTTCCTCAGATAAATTGTTTTAAAAGGTATTTTAAAATTTAATTTGGGAATTATGGAGATTTTAGGAAAGTATATAATAGTAGGTGGAACGAAAAAAAATTAACCAGAGACAACCGATATTAATATTTTAAAATAACATTCTCAAAGAGGCATTTTAGGCATCTCTTTTTGAAAGATTTCTTTGATACACCAGATAACCAAGATAAAATATTAGAAATAATTATGAATCCTATTCGTAAGGAAAATTGGTAGAGAAAACTTTTATTTTATGATAAGAAGAAACTATGAAATTTAGCTTGATGTAAAAATATAGGTAATTGAAATATCAGTTTGGCATTTATACTCTTCCAAAATAATTGTGCTGGTTGTGAGTGTCTCTAGAGATATCCAACTTATAAGGCTGGTATGAGGTAGCTAAAATTTTCTTATTCCATAAAAATATACCTGCCTTGTTCTCTGATTGCTATGGTTCTATTAGTTCTGATTATTTAATCTGATAAACTAATTTCAAACAAATTATTAGCTTTTAATAGCTTAATATGACTCTTTCTGTTTTGCTTCTTATTAGAATCTTACTAAATGCAACTTGGTACCAGTAAGCAAACATATTTCATTTGAACGCTGTAAGAGGGAAGTTGGATTTTGTCATTTAAGTCAATGTCATCTATGTGATTCTTAACTCTATGTATGAAATTTGGTCATTCTTAAGAATACTGTTATATTAGAAGGCTCAGACTTCTCTTAATATATTGTCAATAAAATATTCATGTCATTATACATTGGGAAGGTCTTAAAATACAAATTTATAAATAGGCTCCTGTATCAAATGACTTAATAATAATCGTAATCTTAATTTTTTTTTTTGAGATTGAATTAGCAAGCAGCTTCTTTTGGTCATAGTTTCCAATATCTTTAAAATAGAAGTATCAAGATGCCATAACTGGTAATGTTTTCAGTAAGTTCAAGGATTCAAAGGTTAAGCCATGTACTTCAGAATGTAGTTAAATGTTGCTACAATAATATACAGATAATTAGTAATAGTACGACCTGAGGGAAATAAGCATCACAGAGGGGATAGTGTGTGAAAGAGGCTAATGCCATAATGGGTCAGAGAGATATGTGATAAGAGTTATTAATATTATAAATAAATATTTTTCTAGGTAAGAAATCTGTCTATTGGTTTGCACACTAAGGCATTAGGGCCAGGTCTTAGTGATACATTCCTATTTCTTGACCTGTTCTCTCTCTTCCAGACCTTGTGGGTTTAATTTTCTTCATACAGATTTGCTATGAGCAAAACTAAAAATTCCTAACACTGGTCTCAGGCAACAAGGTTATTACTTTTGGCTAATGTAAAATTTGTACGTTACAGACCTTTTCAGCAGTCTCTGATCTTTGCCTACATCAACTATTTGACCAATGTCATATGTTGCCATAGAAAAGAAAACCACACACACAATCAAATATGACTCCAGAAGTACTGAAGGTTAATAGGTTTTTACTGAAGGTTTATGCGAAGAGGAGAAATGAGCTGCGTTATAAAGCAAGATTACCTAAAAATCTTCTGAACCTCTTCCCTGAGAATATTGTCATTAACAATATGATATCTGGTAGGATTCTATAAACTACCAAAGAAGAGTATGTGTGTGTGGGGAGGTAGATTTTGGATAAATAATCAACAGTGTCTATGACGTCTTTGAGGCTCCAGTATGCACCCCTGGAGGAAGGTCAGGAAAAGGAGCTAGTGGTTACTGCTCCTTAGAGCCTGACCCAGGTGACTCCCTCAGTTTATTGTTTGGGTTTCGAGTAGGGGCTCTAGAACCTGAAGGTTTGATTCTTGGCTCCATCATTAGCTGGCTCTGCGGTGCTAGCCGTTTTACTTAATCTTCCTGTGTTTCAGTGTTCTCATTGTAAAATGGAGTTAATGATAATCTCATCTCAATTGGTTATCGGGGTTAAATGAGGCTGTGTATTTAGGACATCACTTGACATATCTTCAACATGATGAATTTTCAAGTTAGGCTTGAAAAATGGTGGCTTTTAATAGAATTATTATTTATTATTATTGTAACTGGAAGAAGTGGAAATATTTCGCTACTGGATCTTAAAAAAACAAAAACCCAAACCCTGACTTTTAGTGTTTGATGATTTCTGTGATGTAAACATACCCTCTGTAGCTGAATCAGGCTACCAACATGATGTCGACCAGATGACCAAATTTCGGAAATTTTAATTATTGGCTTTCATGAGTGAGGTATAAGCCAACTCCAACATATCACTGAATGAGACTGTCATTCAAATGGCATCTGGCCACTTACTTACTCATTAGTTTGAGCTGCATAAAGGCTGTTCCTTTAGTTGTTAGCAAATGAGGAGAAGGTTAATTATTTAGTTGGGTTCCAAGCAGATATGTTAATTCTATCATTGGCTATTGTCATCGCCTCACTGATAAATGGGCATATATATTTAAAGTATCATCCAAAGAACTAAACAGATCTGGAGAAAAATGACCATTTTTACTTTTTCTTCATTTTTTTAAACATATTTTTCTGAGAGGTGTTTCTTAAACATCTTTGTTCTGAGAACCAGCATCATTTCCTTGGTTACAAATGCTTGATGGAAATGCCATCCTAGTTATTTAGGGTGGGAGAGGTCAAGCTTTTGTACGTGTTTGTCTTTATACATGCTTATATGTGCATCTATGTTTATTATATATGTTTATTTGCATTGATACTGTAAAAAATTAGAACTATTTTATCTGGAGTTCTCTTGTTCATTTATTTGTTTACTTATTGTCCTTCTCTACTAGAATATAAACTCAGAGTGGGATTATATTATTGCCTTGTATGCCTTTTATTGTGAGTACCTAGAAGAGTACCTTGTGTGTAAGTGTTCAGTAAATATTTGATGAATGAATGAATAACTAAATGATATACCTAAATATACTAAAAAAGCCATTCTTCTATTCTATTTGGCCTTTGGGACTTGGCTTTAATTTTCCTTGCACTTTATGCTTTTTAACAATTGCATTCAAGAGAGAAGATAAGAATAAGCTAAATGAACTCAGAAATTGCAGATAGAAATTGTGGGTTACCACTTAATTCTTATTGGCTATCTGCCAGAAACTCTTAGAAAAGGTCAAGTGAGTATAAAGGACCAATTTCTTATTCCTAAATGTGTAATTGTTTCTTTGAAAGAAGTATGTGCAGAAAGGCAAAGTTCTACTGCAAATTGAAGGCTATATTCGTAATCAGTGAGGTAGATAGTATTCCCTAAAATCCCAAATCTGCATGATTTATAGGGTAAGGTGAACAGTGAATCAAAAATACAATTTTCTTATTACAAAAGCAGTTTCAGGATAGGTTGGTTCAAATTGTTCTGAAATCCCTAGAGTCTATAGACTGATGGTTGGAAATTTACAATGATATCATTTTATATCTATTTAAGACTGTCTAGCAAGCTCAATTTCTGAGATTGCTAGCTCCCTTCTTTCCATTTAATTAGTCTGAAGTAGTCAAGATCTGAAATTCACTTAGGGACTTTGGGACAGTTTTATTTTATGGCAAATCTCTTAATATGTGACTCTTGAGTGCATTAAATGGTCATTAGGGATTGAATGGGTAAAGTAGCTTATCAATATTATAGGTTCTCTCTGAGATTGAAACTTACTCCCAGAAGAGTTTATGTTCTAATGTAAAGCTAACTGAAAACACGAATCCATAATATTTGGAGTTATGGTGGTAGCAAAATTAGCTTTGAACCTTCTAATCTTAGGATGTCTTACGAGGGGACATGGAAAATGGAGTTACTTGATGCCTTAAAGGCTAATGAGAATTAAAACCAACTCTTAATGCCACAATGTGAGCTAAATGTAGCCCAAATGTAGATTGAGATCAGTGAAAACAAATGTTTCAAAATAACACACATTTTAAAGGTGAAAAAATCTGAAAGAATAGCAAGAAATACTGATATTAAGCCTGTAAAATAGTTACATCATTTGCCATTTGTTTTCTAAGAAAGATGTTTTCATTCTCAGAGCAAAGGGCTAACTCAGAGATTAAAAAAAAAAAGGTCTGTAACAGGTATTCTAAAAGATGAACCTTTTTGGAATCAATGAACTTGGTATTGATAGTAATGCATTGTTATCCCATTGAGAGGGAAAAAAAACCCCAACTCTTCAAAATGTTCTCAAGCCACATGTACTTATTTGGAATTCCAAATGAATTGTATGAAATCAGAGTGTAATTTTTACCCTGTATCAGATTGGTCTTTAATAATGTATTTTATTTTTGCTTCAAGGAAAAAGAATATATATATATATATTTATAATACATATATAAAAATATAAACATAACAAAATGTTAACTATAAAATTAGTCTACTATCCATACAGCTTCTTTTTTTTTTTTAATTTTATTGTTATGTTAGTCACCATACAATACATCATCAGTTTTTGATGTAGTGATCCACGATCCATTGTTTTCGTATAACACCCAGTGCTCCATGCAGTACGTGCCCTCCTTAATACCCATCACCAGGCTAACCAATCCCCCCTCCCCCTCCCCTCTAAAACCCTGTTTGTTTCTCAGGTCCATAGTCTCTCATGGTTCATCTCTCCCTCCAGTTCCCCCCGCCCATTTTTTCCCTTCCTTCTCCTAATGTCCTCCATGTTATTCCTTATGTTCCACAAATAAGTGAAACCATATGATAATTGACTTTCTCTGCTTGACTTATTTCACTTAGCATAATCTCCTCCAGTCCCATCCATGTTGATGTAAAAGTTCAGTATTCATCCTTTCTGATGGCTGAGTAATATTCCATTGTATATATGGACCACATCTTGTTTATCCATTCATCTGTTGAAGGGCATCTCGGCTCTTTCCACAGTCTGGCTATTGCGGACATTGCTGCTATGAACATTGGGGTGCATATGGCCCTTCTTTTCACTACATCTGTGTCTTTGGGGTAAATACCCAGGAGTGTAATTGCTGGGTCATAGGGTAGCTCTATTTTTAAATTTTTGAGGAACCTCCACACTGTTTTCCAAAGTGGCTGTACCAACTTGCATTCCCACCAACAGTGTAAGAGGGTTCCCCTTTCTCCACAACCTCTCCAACATTTGTTGTTTCTTTCCCTGTCCATTTTTGCCATTCTAACTGGTGTAAGGTGGTATCTCAGTGTGGTTTTGATTTGGATTTCCCTGATGGCTAATGATGATGAACATTTTTTCATGTGTCTGTTAGCCATTTGTATGTCTTCTTCAGAGAAGTGTCTGTTCATCTCTTCTGCCCACTTTTTGACTTGATTATTTGTTTTTTGGGTGTTGAGTTTGAGAAGTTCTTTATAGATTTTGGATACCAGCCCTTTATCTGTAGTGTCATTTACAAATATCTTCTCCCATTCTGTGGGTTGCCTCTGTTTTGTTGACTGTTTCCTTTGCTGTGCAGAAGCTTTTTATCTTGATGAAGTCCCAAAAGTTCATTTTTGCTTTTGTTTCACTAGCTTTTGGAGATGTATCTTAAAAGAAGTTGCTGTGGCCGATGTCAAAAAGGTTACTGCCTATGTTCTCCTCTAGGATTTGGATGGATTCCTGTCTCACATTGAGGTCTTTCATCTACTTTGAGTTTATCTTTGTGAATGGTGTTAGAGAATGGTCGAGTTTCATTCTTCTGCATGTGGCTGTCCAATTTTCCCGGCACCATTTATTGAAGAGACTGTCTTTTTTTCCATTGCATGTTTTTTCCTGCTTTGTCAAAGATTATTCAACCATAGAGTTGAGGGTCCATATCTGGGTTCTCTATTCTGTTCCATTGGTCTGTATGCCTGTTTTTGTGCCAGTACCATGCTGTCTTGGTGATCACAGCTTTGTAATATAGCTTGAAATCGGGCAACGTGATGCCCCCAGCTTTGTTTTTCTTTTTCAACATCTCCTTGGCGATTCGGGGTCTTTTCTGATTCCATACAAATTTTAGGATTGTTTGTTCCAGCACTTTGAAAAATGTCATTGGAATTTTGATCAGGATGGCATTGAAGGTATAGATTTCTCTGGGTAGCTTAGACATTTTAACAATGTTTATTCTTCTGATCCATGAGCATGGAATATTTTTCCATCTTTTTGTGTCTTCTTCAATTTCTTTCTTGAGTGTTTTGTAGTTCCTAGAGTATAGATCCTTTACCTCTTTGGTTAGGTTTATTCCGAGGTATCTTATGCTTTTGGGTGCTATTGTAAATGGAATCGTTTCTTTAATTTCTCTTTCTATAGTTGCGTTGTTAGTGTATAAGAAAGCAACTGATTTCTCTGCATTGATTTTGTATCCTGCCACATTACTGAATTGCTGGATGAGTTCTAGTAATTTGGGGGTGGAGTCTTTTGGGTTTTCCACATAAAGTATCATGTCGTCTGCAAAAAGAGAGAGTTTGACTTTTTCTTTGCCAATTTGAATACCTTTTATTTCTTTTTGTTGTCTGATTGCTGTTGCTAGGACTTCTAGTAGTATGTTGAACAACAGTGGTGAGAGTGGGCACCCTTGACGTGTTCCTGATCTTAAGGGAAAGGCTCTCAGCTTTTCCCCATTGAGGATGATATTCGCTGTGGGTTTTTCACAGATGGATTTTATGAGCCTGAGGAATGTTCCCTCTATCCCTATACTCTGGAGAGTTTTAATCAGGAAAGGATGTTGTATTTTGTCAAATGCTTTTTCTGCATCAATTGAGAGGACCATATGGTTCTTCTCCCTCCTCTTATTAATGTGTTCTATCACATTGATTGATTTGCGAATGTTGAACCACCCTTGCATCCCAGGGATAAATCCCACTTGGTCGTGGTGGATGATCCTTTTAATGTATTGTTGGATCCTATTAGCTAGGATTTTGTTGAGGATTTTGGAATCCATATTCATCAGGGATATCGGTCTGAAATTCTCCTTTTTGATGGGGTCTTTGCCTGGTTTGGGGATTAAGGTAATGCTGGCCTCATAGAATGAGTTTGGAAGTTTTCCTTCTGTTTCTATTTTTTGAAACAGCTTCAGTAGAATAGGTATTATATATCCATACAGCTTCTTATACATATATATAAAATCTCCACTAGTTAGAGAGTTTTGGGGAATTTTCAACCATGTTACAAGGTTAAAAAAAAAAAGCTCTTCTGCTTTAGAATCGAATTTCTTAACTTCCAGAGATTTTCTTATTAAATGTATATACTTGGTTGTACAAGAGTTCAATCTATGTTAAAGATAATTCTCTTTGAAGATCTCCTACACAGCATTATATTTATAGTTTAAAATATTGTAATGCACATTTAAGAATTTGTTAAGAAGGTAGATCTCACATATATATATTTTTTTACCACAATAAAAAAAGATATTCTCCTTCAGAGGTTATTTCTCTATCAACCTATCCATCTGTTCACTCGCTTTCCATCTACCTCTTATCAATTTATAAATATTAAACTAGCAGTTCATTGGTATGTAGGGGATTGAAATGAAAATAAGTCCCATATCAAAAAACTCTGTTTTATTGTTTTTATGACTGTGTCCAAATATTTTTTTTTTAGGACACTCAATGTCTGTTCTATAGGTGGTTTTGATCACTATAATGTATCAGTGAGCTTTCTGCATAATCACCAGTTGAGTGGGTCTGACATTTCATGTATATAATTTAAAATGTTGGTGGCAAATTGGAATCTCAAGTTCCCTATCCTTCAAAATCAGATATTTTAAAAAAAATTGCTTAAATTATTTGGAAGCTCATGCTTTTTTAATCAAAATTATTTTTTTTCTAACGGTGATTTTTTTTCATGGTATTTATCTAAAATTAAAGATAGGTTTCATAAAAGAATGGAAGGATTATCTTGTTCTCTAAACATTATGAAAGCATGTGGTCCACTCTGTCCCTTCCTCCTAGCCCAAGTTCACCATCTCTTCAAGTTTCTCTTACTCTGAACCCTGGTGCCAACTTCTGTTGATCCCCTTCTTTTGCTGCTCCCTCCTTAAAGCTCTGACTCAAGTCACATAAGAATAACCTGCTTGTCATCTTTTACTCTTGTGGATGAGATCCAAAGGCAGTTCTAAGCTTTTCTCATGGTTCCATTTCTTGTTCATAGTATGTACTAATTCCGGGGTCTGGTACTGGTGATTCTAATGGTCGATAGAATGAAATCATCTCAGTCATTGGTGAGGTCTTGTATTTTGTATGCTAAGAATGTCTAGATCCCCTGGAGGTATAAAAAAACGTTAACCATAAAATTAGCCTAGCAGCTACACAGCTTCAATTACCTGGTTTCATCAGCAGAATTCATTCTAGTTCAGAAGTATGTAACAGAATTTTTGGGATGTACTTACGTGTTTGTGCCAGGTTGTGGTGAGGGCACAATGATCAACACTGTATAATCTCACTTACATATGATTTTTAAAAAGTTGAACTTACAGAAACAGAGAGCAGAATGCTGGTTATCAGGGGCTGAGGTGTGGGGGAAATGGGGAGATCTTGGTCAGAGGGTCCAAACTTTTAGCTTATAAGATTAATAAGTTCTGGGGATCTAATGTACAACCTGGTGCTATAGTTAGTAACACTGTATTGTATATTTGAAATCTGCCAAGAGAGTGGATCTTAAGTGTTCTCACTAAAAAAAAAGGAACATTGTGAGGTGATGTGTTTATTAGTTTGATATTGGGAGTCATTTCACAGTCATGTTCTCTATTATTTTTATTTCCCTACTTCTGTTCTGTTTTTGGGTCTTGTACTTCAATCTATATAGAAATAAGTTTTTGGATCGCCTCCTGTTTGGAATCATCCATATTCCTTCTCCCTCCTATTCATTTGGCTGTTGAAGATGTGCATGATCTCTTTTTCCATTTTCTTTAAAGGAATGGTCTTCTTAATTGGTTTAATAAATGAGCCCTGTGCCACCAGTTCTCAAAATTAAAAAATATATTTCAAACTCATCAATTCAGATCTAATTTATTCAGAATTTGGGATGATGTGGTTTACGACTGACTTAAGTTGCACAGTCTCTGAGAGAATGGTTGCTGAGTAAATTATTAGCCTTAATTGCATCCCAATGAGAGTCATATTTCCAGAATAAGACAGAGAGTTTAAGAAACTGTCTCAAAGTCATGCAGTAATTAATGATGGAGACAGGATGACAGCCCAGGACTCCTAATTTCCACCCACAGGCAACTGATGAGAAGAAACTCTTTTCAGACGTTTCAGAAATGCCATTTGTGTGCCCAATTTGATGAAAGCTTACAATTTTTCAGAATCATCTACACGGTACCGTGTGAGCATTCTTCTGCGGCTCCTATGTAACAAGATGTGTCTATTTCACCCAATTTGGAGGTACAAATTTCTAACTAAATGAAGTTTGGGAGTAATTGAGAAAGTGAGAAGACCTTTAAAGAACTGTAGTATCATTGTTAAGCAACTCAAAATTAAATTTAGTCCTAGGGTAAACTGATATGAGGAATGCGGCTAATGCTGTCTGAGGGAACGGAAAAACAAGGAAAGCATATATGAAAAGAATAAATAAGGGGTTATGGAAATGTTCACCCATTTGGACATAACCGGCCCACAGGATGTTAAAAGAAATCCGTTTAACTCCACATTTGTGTACACGGTAGGGAAAGGGTTGGTTACCCAATATGGACTTTAAAGGAACAAACAAGAAAGGAAATGATTTATATCTGTCTTTTGAGTAACACAGAGGAAATGGTTGGCGATGTAGACATAAGGGACTGCTTAGCAGAGTGATAGCCATCATAATTCAGTTAGATTGTAATTGAGAATCAAGTGAGACCCAGAAAAGTAAAATTTAGGCTGATGATTGCCAAATTAAAGCAGAGAAAATGGGAAAAAGAAAGGGGATACTTAGATATAAAGTCAAGGCAGAAGGCTCAGGAGGACAGAGTTGAAAGTAAAAAGAAATGGCCACCAAAAATATTCACTAGTTTTGTTTTTTTTCAAATTTTAGAGTGACTCAACGCATATTATAATACAGGGAAATTAAAAAATAAAATGTGAGAATAATAAACTAGAAAATTCAGATGAAGCCCAGGAAGAATTATAGAATGAAGCTAAAGCACTGTAAAATGATAATGAAAGCTACTCTGGCGAAAGCAAATATCTCGCAAGAAGCTCACATAAATAAGTGAAGATTTTGTTCAAGATTCTAACCTGTAAAATCTCAGCGGTGGCTGCAACTGGCCCTAGAAACACGGTAAGGAAAATCCATGGGGAGAAGGTATGGGGACATTGTGAAAAAAAGGAAAAGAATTTTTAAATGGAGTTGACAGCAAGTAGGGCGTAACCTGCCCTATTAACTTTGATGAGACAAGTTATTATTCTACCTAGGGTAGGATAAAGACCATGACTTACTTGAGCTTCAGGGAGATTCCGGGTAGAGCATCACAAGGGGATTGACCTGCTCCTGAGCCGGAGGAATTTGCAACCCCTTGCCTAAGGAGGTGGTGCTTTCCTTTGGCAGAACTAATGGCTGTGGAGATAATACTGTTCTTGGAGTCAGCAGGCATGGGTGGAATCCAGGTCTGCTACTTAGAAGCTGCAAGAGTTTAGATAACTCATGTTAATTATGGGATTCAGTCTCCTCAAAGTTGTTGGTTAGATAAGACAATTTCTCATTTCCTTTTAAGATGAAGGGTATGGAAAAAGAAAATATAAAAATAAAAAACAAAACTGTACTTTTTCCGTCCCTGGATCTGTGCAACAGAAATCTGGGACTTAGAAAAGGCAAGTCTCCTAATTTCTCCCCTCCCCACCGTGGTCCTAATAAGGACTCTAAAGACCAAATGCCAGGTGGGGAATTTCATAACAGTTGGAAGGAATATTCTGTGAGATTCTGAGAGTCTTGTAATTCTCTTGAATCCTGGCTTAGAGGTGGGGCTGAGCTTAGACATCCACTGTGATTTTCCAGTGCAAGTTAATTATACTCACTCCTTCATTCAGCAGAGATATTTTTAGAGCCTACCATATGCTAGTATGTACTAGGGTATTTACAAACCAAGGAAGCCTCACGCTTACTCCTGAAAGACTCAATGCAATGAAGTGAATTTCATGTATTGCATTAGTGGAGATGAATATGGTATCGTTGAACAGTAACTCGGATGCTTTATGAAGGACATTAAAAAAATAAGTTATTTGACATCAGGGTACTTGTTTTTCAATAACCACTACTTGCTGCATCTTTATGAATTTAAGATGGCTTTTCATCAAGTTTAAGATACCGTCATTTACTAGGCCCATCACCAGTATAACAACTACTTAGTGGGGAAAAGAAGAAAACTGCCACATTTACGTACACACTGACTCTCAGCCACATCCCGGTTTCTGAATTCTCAAAATATGAAAGAAATGTGGTTTATAATTCAAATAATAAAATAGTTAACTTTTGTTTTGGAGGTGAGCAGGGCCTCAGATAGTGAAAAAATAGCAAATTATCCTAACCCAGAAATATTATAATAATGCATTCCTCCACTTACAATAGTATAGAAAGGCATTTGACCGTCAGGACATCTGCAGCCTTTCAGACAAATCACAATACTATTTGTGAAGACCTCCTTTGTGAGGAATTAGAAAGCAATGCAGCTTCCCCATGTCAAACTATTATTTATCCCAGATACACATTCTCCTCTGAATAGGCCTAAGGGTTGGTGAGCAGGTCAGACTGAATGGCCATTTTTGAGATTTCATTTAGAGTCCAAAGTGGAGGTGTTAGGGGGAAAGGATAGAACAAATAGGTTTTTTTTTTTTTTTTTTTTTGTATACTATCTACACATCAGAGATAATTGCAGGTCACAGGTGTAAATAACTGAAGATGGTGGCCAGTTGCATAAGCAGCTGCAACTCTAAATAGGGAAGTATAGCTTCAAGTATATCTCCAGGCTGTTGCTTTGAAAATATTCATATTTCTCAATGTACAGGACGGTTGGATTATTTGTTTTGTTTTGTTTTTTGTTTTGTTTGTGTGTGTATGTATTTTTACATAAATCACATTTCCTCCGCCTTCAAGAATATGACACACACACATATTTACCTATCATGGGACTAAAATGCATGCTCATACAATTTTAAAAACAGCATAATGTCTTGAAAAACTAGGTTTCAAGTGATATGTACAGTAAGCTTTGGGCCAAGTAGATGTAGAAATGGATCTCGGGTGCCAAATCTGATTTGGATAGCAAATTGTCTACAGAAATTGCTGCCAAAAAGAGTAGTAGTAGGTCAGAATTTCTTCCTGTATAAACTTGTAGAAAAAATTTCTGTATCAGGTATATGGTGTGTCATATGACTAAAGTCATCTTGAATAAGCCAATAAACTGTTTGTTTTAAAATATGCACATACTTAACATATTTTAATTTAATTAAAAGCCTATGGGCTAGGAATGTACCACATCTGATTCTGTAGGCCTTTTTCCTGTATAAATCATTCATCCATTTGTTCAGTCACTTATTCAGCTAAAATCTATGGAACAAGGTGGGAAATAGATGAACAAACATTTTTAAAGTAATATGATGGGTGTTCCTATTGCTGTAAGCACATAGTACAAAGGGTTTTCCTGACTCAGCCCAGGGGAAGAGGGGCAGGGCAAACTCCAAACAGGGGGAGAACCATGTGGCTTGTCCTGGGCATGCATAGTCAGACCAGAACATGGGATTCCTTCAGAGATGGTGCAGCCTCAGCAGTCCTACTCAATGTAGCTGGTCTATGTATTGGTCATAAGTCCTCAAAGAGATGAACTTACGACACATCATTCAGAGCAATGCCTTGCTTCCTTCATTGAAAAAGAATGAGTACCAAAACAAAACAAAACAAATGTCAGCTGAACTAAGCTGTGTGCTTGAGTGAACTTCTGGTGCAAGCTCCTTATCTCCTTGCTTGCAGACTATCACCCCGACTAGGGACCACAGTTTGAGGACACTTTGAGTAGGAGATATATTGGAAAGGGTAAGACTGTCTTTAGGGATTTAAGTTGGAGATCATCAAGTGGACTAAACCAGATTATGAGGTAGTGCAAGTAGGAACGGAGAGAATGAGACAAATCCCAGGAATATCTAGGAGGAAGAATGTGTAGAACTTGGGGAATAATTGGAAATGGGATTGAGGGTAAGTGAAATTGTGGCTGAGCGTTCCAAAATTTCTGGCTTAAGCAGCTGGTATTGATCAACCAGGTATACATGAAAGTAAGTTTGGTGGCCAGATGATGGGTTCAGTTCTGAACATGTGTGTGAGATAGATAACTGTGGGGCATTCGAGAAGATATTTGGAAATATGCATCAGGATATCCAGATAAGAGGTCTTGACTGATGCATTTCAAAGTCAATAAAATTAATAGTAGAAGTCTTGGTTGTATATGAGGTTACCTAGGGAGAGTAAATAAAGTAGGGAGAGAAGAGAAGCAGGGAATTTATCTGGGGGACAACACTGATGGTTAGTTTAAAGAAGAGGAAACTTTAGGACTAAGAAGGAGCAATGGAAAGGGTTAGAGAAAATTCCCAGAAGAATGTTATTGGAGCCAATGCTAGAAAGATCTACAGGAAGGAGAGAGTCAACACTGTCAAGCTCTTCAGAGCTCTTTACAAATTCATTTTGGTGATACCATATCTAGCGGCAAATGAGGTGCAACCCACATTTCTGTCTGGCCATATTTTGGAGGCTCTCAGCTGACGATTGCCAAGCCAAGTTCATAGGACACAAATGAGACAAACAAGAAGGCAACAGCTGTCCCTGGGAGAGAAAGGATTGATAACTGATGTTTTTTTCCTGCCAATCTGAATTTGGAAAGGAAGGGACAGCGTGGAATTTCACCTTCCTTTCTTGACCAGGCACCACAGATAGAGAGCTGGGAGAGCTGATTCGGCTAAGAATTCTTACCCTCAGCTGGCTTCTGCCAGTTTTCCTAGGATGCCGTCTGCACTCTCCAGCGTGAATGGACTGTCCCAGCACGTCTCACCCTGGTCACCAGAAACTGTAGAGGGCAAAAAATAATTTTCCCTCTAGCCTTTATAGCGAATGCCTGGCTGAGACCTCTTTTTCTCTAGGGCGCCTCGAAAATGGATAAGCTTATCTAAGATGGTTAAAATTTCTCCACAGTGGCCACTGTAATTCAAGATTATCTTTGGTAAGGTTAACCTACTTGTTCAGCCTTAAAACAAAATTTTAGTCACCTGATGCCTCACACTGGACCCAGTTCAGCTTAAGCAGGAACCAGTCCGGTTTTTAGGTCAGACCCGGTCCAATCCCGGGCTCAGCCGGACTCCGGACCCAGTCTGGGTTTTTCAGTCAGACGCAGCTGGTTCAGGCTGGTTCCAGGCTCGTGGGGGGAAAAAGAAACTGCTGTGTGTCAAGTCTGAAGGCGTTCAGTGCAAGAGCTGGGGAGCTAGAACCCAGGATCTCGGAGGGACTTAGCCACCCCCTCCAGAGGCAGCGAGAAAGCAGCCCGCTCGAGGGCCACCACAGGTACCCAGGCTTGGTTGCTTCTAGCTCCCCGGCGCTGTCGGGGTGTCCTTCCGTTCCTTCCCGTGACACCAGAACTGTTAAAAGATAAACCGAGGCATATTAGAAACACGACAAGTTTTACTTGAGCAGAAAGCAATCCGGATCAGCCAGCACCAAACCAGAGGTGGTTTGAAGGACGCCCACTCCGATACTTTCTATGCAGCGAAGATTTAGGGTGACCCTAAGAGTAGATTGAGTGAAGAGGTCAGGAGCAAAATCCAGACCAGCGAGTCTCTTCCTTAATGGACAGTTTCTTATTGTTCAGTAACTTCATTCCCAGTTTTCCGTCAAGGATTTCAGTTCTTTCATAAACATTAATCTCTAGATTTTACTAGAAGAATAATGGTTTAGCAAAAAGATTAACATTCTGGAATATCTTTAGTCCCTGATTCACCACTTAAGCACTTGGGATAACTCTCTGAGCCTTAAATTTTCTTAATAGGGCTTTTATGGCGATTGATCCAGATAATGCATTTGAAATTATTTTGTAAGATAATTAGAACAGAACAAATGTTGGTAGTTATAATTCTCAGAAGCTATTTCCATATGATGTATGGAAATTTCACTGGAGTTGGGTATTAGGCTGAGTTATTAGTTGTGTTCTTGGTTCTCTCATATTTTCTTGTTTTGTTTTGTTTTGTTTGTTTGTTTTAAAGATTAAGAGTTACTTCCCCAAGGTAGAATTATGTGTGTCTCCTCATTGCGTTTACCGTGTTGAATTGAAATTTGGGGCTATTATCTTCTATATACAAGATGGTAACAAATGCCTATTGTTTTAATGATTGTTTCTTACATTTTAAAATGGCCCCACTAGCAAGGTATAAAGGAGAAATAGTTTCAGTTTTGATTTGTCTATTTAAAATATGTCTGAATTCCTATAATTAAGAAATGTTATCGATTTATGTTGCATAAGGACCTTACCAGCCTTGGCTTTCTGACCTTTGGAAAATTAGACACTTTCCATTCATCTAAGGGGACGAAGGGTCAGCCCTACGCATTAGGGGTGAGCTTATTTCAGAATGGACGAAATACCAATTATATTGAGAGCTGTGTGGTTTGTTGAATACTTGGCTGGATGCCTATAAAAGGAGAATTCATTAAGTGTCGGTTAAGCCCTGTAACTCTCTGTCATTGTTATCATCCTGTTTTCTGGCAAATAAGAAGATAACATTTGTATAGAAACATAAGGATAATGGATTCTTGAGCAGGGGCATCTGGAAATACATCAGTGGGCCCTGTTATGTGATTACAGTTGCAGTGTTCTCTGCTCTGCAAGAAAATCTGAGTTGGCGTTTCTGATTCTGGCATGTGGCAAGGAGGACCCGAATTGCAAAGCTCTGTCCTGCCTGACTGTGTTCCAGAGTGGACAGTGTGAAGTGCAAGAGGAACATGGAACTCAGTAGTTTGAGTTCTCATTCAGCCTTCACCAACTATAGGACTTTACTTTCTTTTATATATTTATTTATTTTTATTTTTAAATGAGGTCAGTGGTGTCTGCTTCACTGGTTTGTGGTGAGGATTAAATACAATTACTTTATGCACATAAAGTGATATGCAAGTGGAATAATTTTAATAGGGATCTCTTGAAAATGCAATCATTTTAACCTAAAATAATGTCTTGTTGTGAAATACTGGGTTCTATGCCAGTTGGTGATAGTGGAGGAAGCTGTGTTTGGGACAATGCTTTTTTTTTTTAAGATTTTATTTATTTATTTGACAGAGAGAGACACAGCGAGAGAGGGAACACAAGCAGGGGGGAGGGAGAAGCAGGCTTCCCGCGGAGCAGGGAGCCCGATGTGGGGCTTGATCCCAGGGCCCTGAGATCGCGACCTGAGCCAAAGGCAGACGCTTAATGCCTGAGCCACCCAGGTGCCCCCAGACAATGCTTTCTTAATACATTAAATCATATCCTATGAGCAACATGATATAGAGTCAATAAGATACTGTAGCAATGATGAGGGATAGAAGATTAATTTGATTTATCATTCAGATATGCTCATTTTTCCTCTCTTCATTCTATGATTATTTTACTTCCAAAACCTTTGACATTAACATATAAAGATTAACCAATAACAAAAAAACTACACAAATGCATTTATGTCATTCTTTTATAGCTCCTCTCATTGATTCTGTTCTTTTTCCTTTGTAGAAAGATAAAAAAAGACTGACTGATTTTTTTAGGAGTGGTCATATATAGATATATCAATGGTATGCACTGGTTTTCTGACGAATCTTACTCTGTCTTTTGCTTAATCTCTGAGTAAATGACTTGGAATTGAGATAATGAACGTATTGAGAGAAAGATAAGCAAGCTGAGCAAACAGGTAAATGAAGTCACAGTCAGTCGGGGATACTTCCAACTTGGCTTGAGCAGATGCAGGGAAAGCCTTGAGTTTTCCAGGGAAAACCAGTGAGTCTGCCCGTGGCAGCAGTTAGTACACTGCACGTGTAAACAATCTCTGGATGGCAGGTGGTGGCATGGGGTGGCATGGATTTATGGGGCTTGTATTTGGGTTAAATTAGAAAATTTTTTTCTCCCCTCCCCCTCTCCCCCTCTTCCCCTCCCCCTCCCCTCCCCTCCTTCCCTTCCTTCCTTCTTTCCTTCCTTCCTCCCTCCCTCCCCCCTCCCTCCCTCCCTCCCTTCCTTCTTTCCTTCCTTCCTTCTTTCCTTCCTTCCTTCCTTCCTTCCTTCCTTCCTTCCTTCCTTCCTTCCTTCCTTCCTTCCTTCCTTCCTTCCTTCCTTCCTTC
>NW_023270889.1:7976506-7995063 GCF_011800145.1 Mirounga leonina
TTCCTTCCTTCCTTCCTTCCTTCCTTCCTTCCTTCCTTCCTTCCTTCTTTCCAGTGCCTCCTGTCTAAAATGAGTGTCCAGTTGGAATCTCAGCTTTCGTAAGCTGCAAGGGTGACCAGGAAGGGGGAAGGAGGGTGGATGCAAAATGCACTGACCGCAGCTGGAGGCAGATGGATTCCTTAAGGACCTCGAGGGCTTTAAAAGAGCTAGGAGGGAAGATTGGGATGGTGGTGTGCTTGACAAAATATTTTGGTGACAAAGCTCAGCCATAAGCTGGACATATGGTTGACTTGGGTAGGCCTGAAAAAAAAATCGCAGTCGATGAAATTTTTTTTTTTTTGATGCTCTGTATGTCTTTTTCCTGAATCTAGATTTCCTTTTTTCTTCTTTCTTAACCTTCTTCTGGGCACAGCCCTATTGGTTAGGAGGAATTTATGTGACAATTTTTTATGTCACTCTTCCAAGGAATACTCACATGGTGAACATATTAATTATTGGAATGTATTGATTGGATGTTGGTTTAGTTGCTTGTAATGGAGGTGGAAAACAAGACTTTAAACAAGATAAAATTTTTCTTCTCTTGCTCCTCTGAGTGTGGGCAGCTATGGTGACTCTGCATAGTCATCAGGGGCCTGGTTTTTCCTATGTTGTTATTCCCTTTTGAGTATTGCTCTCATCTGCTCACCACCTTGTTCTGCCAGCATGAAGGAGAAAGGAGGAAAGGGGAGAATGAGGGCATTCCTGTTTCCTTTAAGGGCATGACCAGGAAGTTGCATTTGCATCCTGTTAGTTCAGACGTGTTCATGTGGTTCCGCTGGGATGCAAAGGAGACTGACATTTCCCTTCCTTCCTTCCCTCCCTCCCTCCTTCCCTCCTTCCTTCCCTTCTTTCTTTCCTTCCTTTTTCCTGTGTGCTTGTCTTAGCTCAGGCTGCTATAACCACATACCATAGACTGGGGGCTTAAACAATAGACATTTATTTCTTATAGTTCTAGAGGCTGGGAAGTCCAACATAAGGTGCTGGTAGATTCTGTTCCTGGTGAGAACTTTCTTCCTGGCTTGCAGATGGCCACTTTCTCCTATGTCCTTACATAATGGTGAGAGAGGAAGAGAAAACTCTGGTCTCTCTTCCTTTTCTTAGAAAGACACTAATCCCATCATGGGGGCTGCACCCTTATTATCTCATCTAAACCTAATTACTTCCCTAAGATCCCACTTCCAAATACTATCACATTGCGGGTTAGGGCTTCAACATAGATTTTGGGGGGCTGTAAGCATTCAGACCATAATATTACCTCCTCCCGGAAAAAATTTGGGATTCTATTTCATTAGAAAGGGAGACTAGATATTGAGATGTTAATTATCAGTCTCTGTGGCATTAATAGAGAAGCTAATACTTAATATAGTGGGGTTAGGATTTTCATGGAATTTGACTGAAAGATAATTTCTAGGGTGGGATCATATACTTGGGTTTATTTCCTCATTCAACAAATATTTACTGAGTATGACAGGGACCATGCTAGAAAGTACTAGGAATACATTGATAAGAAAAACATACATGTTTCTTACTCTCATGAAACTTACATTTGTAGTGGGGGTGAGAAATCTATAAAATAACCATACATAAATATGTATTACAAATGGTGGTAAGTGCTATAAGGGAATAATACTGAGTACTATGTGATTATGTAGCAGGGCAATTTGTGAAGACTTCCTTGAGTAAAATTTGAGCTGAGTTTTGAAGAATAAGAAAGATAGAGGGAAAAGCATCTTCGGCAGTGGAGACAGTGTGTGCAAAGGCCCTGAGGTGGAAAGGAACATGGCTTGTTTGAGGAACTTAAGGTGGAACATGACAGCTGAAGTGAAGAGGGGTATGTGGTGAGTCCGTAGACATAGAAAAGGCTTTTTAGGCAGAGGTGTGGAGGTTGTCATAAGGTTGTTGATTTTATCCTAAGAGCAGTGTGCTATTATTCAAATATTTTTAGCCAGGGTTGACATGATCAGATTTGCATTTGGAAAAGCTCACACTGGTGGCCTGAGGGAGAACAGATTCTAGTAGTTGTAGAAAGACCAATTAGGAAGTTATTGGAGGGATCCACATTAGAGATGATAGTAGCTTGGAATTAAGCAGTAGCAGTGTGATTGTGGGGCATGGATGTATACAGGAGATATTTAGGACATTAAAAAAAAAAGTTAACACATCTAGTGAGATATTGGCTATAGAGGACAATGGAGAGTAGGAATTGGAGAAGACTTTTTGGTTTCTAGTTGAAGCAGTTGGATGAATGATGGTGCCATTTATTGCATGGGGTCATTGAAAACGAACTACGTTTTAAGGAAAAGAGCATGAGTTTGGATATGTTTGAGGCCCTTTGAAATGGTCAGAGATGTTAAGAAGGCAGTTGTTTATATGGCTAGAAGTTCAGAGAGTGGCCTAGTTGGAGATACAAATATATTTGGGCAACACTAAAAAAATGAGAGGCAATTTAGACGATGCCTTGTGTGGTCCAGAGAAAGAGGAATGTCTAGCGAAGCACTAGGGGAACTAGAACTTTTTACAGGCTGATTAGGAAGTGGATGAAACAGCAAAACAACTAAAACAGAAAGTGAGAAGAGAGCAAAGTAGGAGCCTGGGGTGTTGAGGAAGACAAAGTAAGACGTGTGAGAAGGAAGTGTCAGATGCTCATGAGAAATCAAATAAAGCAAGAGTTGAACATAGATGGACATTTTGCTAAGTGAAATAAGCCAGACAGAAAAAGACAAAAACTTCATGACCTCACTTATATGTGGAATCTAAAAAAAAGTTGAATTTAGAGAAGCAAAGAGTAGAAGGATAGTTACCAGGTGCTGGGGTGTGTGTCTGGGGGTGGGAGGGGAAAGAGGAGAATAGGAAGATGGTAGTCAAAGCGTACAAATTTGCAGTTATGTAGTATGAGTAAGTCTAGAGATCTAATGTACATGCATGAAGAATATACTTAATAATACCATATTGAACACTGGAAATATGCTAAGAGTAGATTTCAGCTGCATTCATCCCACACAAAAAATGGTAAATGGTAACTGCATGAAGAGATGGTATGTTGATTAGTTTGACTGTAGTCATCATTTTACTATGTATGTGTGTATCAAATAATCGTGTTGTACACCTTAAATATATACGTTTTTTTTTAAATTTTTTTAAAAGATTTTATTTATTCATTTGAGAGAGAGAGAATGAGAGAGAGAGAGAGCATGTGAGAGGGGGGAGGGTCGGAGGGAGAAGCAGACTCCCTGCCGAGCAGGGAGCCCGATGCGGGACTCGATCCCGGGACTCCAGGATCATGACCTGAGCCGAAGGCAGTCGCTTAACCAACTGAGCCACCCAGGCGCCCTATATACAGTTTTTATTAAAAAAAGAACCAAAATGTCCTTTCATTTTAGCAAAAAGAACTGTTAGTGACATTAGAAAGAGTCATTTTGGAGCGCCTGGGTGGCTCAGTTGGTTAAGTGTCAGCCTTCGGCTCAGTCATGATCTGAGGGTCCTGAGATTAGTCTCGCATCAGGCTGTCTGCTTAGCAGGGAGTCTGCTTCTTCCTCTGCCTCTGACCCTCCACCCTGTTTATGCGCTCTCTTGTTCTCTCTCTCTCTTGCTCTCAAATAAATAAAAATCTTTAAAAAAAAGGAAGAGTCATTTTGGATGCATGAAAGAACTAAGAAGTGCACTAAAGGGGAGGAAAGAGAGGTTGGCACTTTAGGAGCAAATTGGATGGGTATTTTATCTTTAGGTCATGGTCTCACTTTTATTTAATTTATTTTATTTGTTTACTTTTGATCCTTGGTCTCAAACTCACTGCTCTTTTCTCTCATTGGCCCCATTCTTATATATTTAATTTGCATCATTCATTTCAACTTTTGTACTTTTAGTTACCAGTATGTTTATTCATGAAAAATATGTATGATTTTGATTTTTCTTTTTTTAAAATCATATAAATGCTATTGTGCTACACATATTCTTCTGTTTTTTTGCATTTTTTTTGCCCTACCACTCAACACTACATATTTTAACACTATCCAAGTAGACCTAGTTTGTCTCTTTTCTTGCTGTATTATGGTCTATTTTGTGCACGAGAGACATTTATTTCTGTTTTTTTTTTTTTTTTTTTAAGATTTTATTTATTTATTTGTCAGAGAGAGAGACAGAAGACAAGCAGGGGGAGAGGCAGGCAGAGGGAGAAGCAGGCTCCCTGCTGAGCAAGGAGCCCGATGTGGGACTCGATCCCAGGACCCTGGGATCATGACCTGAGCCGAAGGCAGCCGCTTAACCAGCTGAGCCACCCAGGCGTCCCTATTTCTGTTTTTGTAAGGTGGAAATTTAGGTTGTTTTTGAGCTTTTGATATCATAAATGATGATGTAATAAACACTATTGTATGTGTCTTTTGTACTTGGTTTAGGAATTTCTCTGGAGTGTATGCCTGGGAGTGGGTTTATTGACTATAGAATATGCACACACTTAGTTTCATACGTGCTGCTGAGTTACTCAGTAGAATGGCCGTCCAGGTACATTCCTGCTGCCTGTGTGTAGGGGCCCCGTTTCCTCATATGCTCTTCAGCACTGGATTCTGACATTTTGTTTTGGGGCAGATAGTGTCTTCGATTTGTGGAAACATAATGATGAATATCCTTGTAATGAATGATTAGATCTGTATGGAGGAATGTAAGGAAAAAAGGAATATAAATGCAAATAACTCAAATATTTTATAATAAAATTATTAAGTTCTGGCCAATTTTCCAAGGTAGCCCACATATCTTCTTGCTTGGATTACTGTTCCCCCTCATTTATTTTATGTGCTTTAAGAATCCAAGAACTAGATAAAATATTTATAGACGAATTTATAAAAAATGTATCCTCCAGAACCTAAATAAAATGAGCAATTGTAAGTTGATAGTAGGCTATTCATCTAATTGTAAGAGTTGTATTAAACTCTTGGTGGAAAGCTGCTCTTAGGGACGGTTTCCCAATTGTCCTTCTTTCAAGGTTTTGGGTTGGCTGAGAAAACTTCCTAAAATTTTTGGGAGCACTTTGACATGTTAATAAGGTTCTGAGTCACCCAGTTCTGTGGAAATTATACAATCAAGAAAAAATGAAAAGTTAGTTTATATTCTTATTTCCTATTTGTGTGTTTTATATTTGTTTTGTAATAACACAAAATATTTAGTTTGTATTTCTTTTGGAATTCATTATAACTCTATAACCCCATCCTCCTCTCTTCCCTTCTGGTATGGGTGGACATATTCCCAAAGTATTTCAATTCTGCTTATATTCCACATTATCTATCACAAGGTTGTTACTGTTTACCCACTCAAATTCAGGTATTTCCAGTGCATGCAAGATTTTAAAGGACTCTTTAAATAGTAAACTGAAACTACAAGTGATTATTAAAAATAACCACACTAACACGTATAACTCATAGGAAAGTTCTAACTAGCGCCTAAGACTGTGGGTTAGTTGGTCACCAATCTCTCCTCACTAGGGATTTGCGAGTGTTTGATAGCCAAGGGATTTGGTTTATATCTCAGCATATTATTATTTTTTCTGACTTTTTGGTCTTAATTCTCATTTTTTATCCCATTAATCCTGTTGACTGAGGAAATAATGATCTTTTAGGTTCTTTTAACTTGTAAGAAACAGAGACATGCTCAGATTACCTTACTTAATGCGGTTTATTGTAAGGATACCCTGGGAAATAAGGAAGCAAGAAACAGTTTTAGCTGCCAGATAGTCAGGCCTCAAGGAGACTGCAGTGTACTTTGGGATACAGTTCTTAATGACTCCCACACTCTGAGACTCAGAAATCCAGAACTCATTACTCCTTATTTTGTGTGTCACCACTAGGCTGACATTATTTGCTATTTCTGCATCTACTGCCCCTGACACTTCTCCCTGACCACCCCCCTCTTCGTAAATGCCAGTTCAGACCTCCCCCAAGAGGGTGGTATAGTTAATCATCTTCTATTTTAGAGTGCTCCCCCAACCCCCACACTAAGCTGCGTTCTCTCATGAGATGCCTCTCAGTGACTGCCTCTGGGTCAGCTGATCATTCCTGGTCCAGACTGTGCATGGGTATCCGGATACCTTATGTGTGAGTATGTGGCATGGAAGGACTCGGCAACTTCCTCCAAGTGCTCAGTGTAACCAGTAAGGACCTTGCTGGACCAGACAATACAAATTACATCTGGCTGTTTTGTTAAGCATGCAGGATAAATGTATATACTTCATCTGCAGGCATTTATATGTCTGCATAATCCTTTGAAGGGTTTCCTTCAAAGCAAATGTGACTAACTTGTCCTGGGTATTTCTGGGTTTGAGCACTGAAAGTCCCTCATCCTGGGAAATTCCTCATTCCCAGGCAAATTGGGAGGGTTGGTCACCTTAAAGCCTATTCTTTCCCCTTTTCCCTCCTTTTGCTCCCTTCCTTCTTCCTTTCCTCCCTCCCTTCCTCCTTCTCTCCCTCCCTCCCTCCCTCCCTTCCTTCCTTCCTTCCTTCCTTCCTTCCTTCCTTCCTTCCTTCCTTCCTTCCTTCCTTCCTTCCTTCCTTCCACAAATAGTTATTGAGTGCCTATTACGTCAATCTTTGTGCTGGGTGGTGGACAAATATGGGTGGTAGAGAAGTAGTGGTGAATGGGACAGATGCATTTCATATTCTTTCTGAAATTACAGTCTCTGGTGGTAGACAGAACCTGAATGAGTAACTGTAAGTATGAAGAGTGAATGGAAAGGCAAAGTGCAGGGTAGCCTGGGAGAGAATAATGGGACCTGGGGGTTGCCATTTGATTTAGTGGGTAGTGAGGAAATGGCTGAGGAAAAAAAGACAAGCCCTCATTCTCATGGATTACAAACAACTGTGTGTGTGTGTGTGTGTGTGTATTGAGGGAGATAATCAACAAGTAAACAGGGTGGGTGCTCTGAAGAAAATAAAACCAGGTGATGAGATAGTAACCTGGCAAGAGGCCAGGTGGTAAGGGAAATTCTCTTTGAGAAGGTGACATTGTGGCCAAGACTCACACGGCAAGGAGGAGGTAACTATCCACAGTAATAGGAATGGCAAGGAGGTTTGTGTCACTAGAGTTAGAGTATTGAGTGGTTGATGAGACCAGAGGAACAGGCAGAATCCAGGTCACATAGGGTCTTGGGTTTGTAGGCCATGGTAAGAAATTTTATTCTGAGGGTGATGCAGTAGGTTTTATGTAACCTGATCTCAATTCAAGGAATTGTTCCCTTCTTGAGTTAGATGATTAACTCTGAAGTTACTGAAGTAATAGGAACTATAATATTTGAGCTACAGGGATTAAGGTGATAGTGTCATTCAAGGTTATAGAGAATTTAAGAACTGATGGCCTGTGGAGAAAGAAATTACTTCATATTCAAGATATTAAGTTTAAGAGCGATAGTGAAGCATAAAAATTGCTGTCTAATAATTTTAATTGAAGGCTGATCTTTAATATTTGGAAGCCATTGTGTATTTGTACTAGTGGCTGAACAGATATGATCATGTTAATTTCCCAAAGCAATGAGTACAGAAAGAGAAAATCAGAACCTAGGATCATGTGTGAAGATAAGTCCAATTTTACTGTATCAAATGTTTGAACATTGTTTTTGAGGCATTTATAATGGCAAAATGTCTTGAGCTCAGGGAATAAATGCTCAATAACAATAGTTCACTTACTAAAACAGACTTTCAAGACCTGTATAGACTAACTGTAAAAACCTTTGCCTTAGGGAGGATGACCTGATTCTCAAACTTTTTTTTTTTTTAAGATTTTATTTATTTATTTGACAGAGAGAGACACAGTGAGAGAGGAACACAAGCAAGGAGAGTGGGAGAGGGAGAAGCAGGCTTCCTGCTGAGCAGGGAGCCTGATGTGGGGCTCGATCCCAGGACCCTGGGATTATGACCTGAGCCGAAGGCAGACGCTTAATGACTGAGCCACCCAGGCGCCTCTGATTCTCAAACTTTAAAAGTAACACTAATTGTCCATGGAAACTCGTACTCCAATTTTAACTTGGTCACTTACACAAAGTGGATGACTACATGGTATTCCTTCAGAATGGGAAAATTTTGGATGTTTTAAAAGAAACATGCAAACTGTGAATTTTATGGGAACATTGCAGACAAAAAAACATGAGTCTGGTTTGAGTCAATTTGCTGCTTTTCTTTGAGCAGCCTATTTTTGGTGAAAAGTTGAGTCTCTTTAGCAAGAAAAGTAGTCAGAACAATTGGCGATATTTCTCATTTTATATGCCCACGAATCAGAAAGACCAGCTGATACTCAGCTCATCTTTCAGGTAAAGACTGACAAGGGAGCAAATGAAGAAAAAGTGGTAAGGAAAGAGAGAGGAGGGACCAGTGAAGAGCTGAGGGTTCGGGACCCAAGGGGATATGTTACTAGTCTAAAGTGGTCTTCATGTGTTACCTCAAAAGGCAGGGAGTGGAGTAATGGACTCAGCTTCTTTGCCAGTGTAAGCCAGGGCAGTCAGAGAGAGAGGAAGAGAGGACCCTCGCCATTTCCTGTGTTATGATAACAGGTGCTCTGAGTTCAGTAAGGTAGGTGTGATTTCCACTGTACAGATGAGATAGGGGCAGGGTGACATAACGCATACAAAATCTCAGAGACAGTAAATATGAGAACTAGAGCAAGAGCTACGGCAGTCATGTGTTCCTAATTTTCCAGCAGAGTCATGATTTCAGAGCTCTGCTCCGTGGTACCCACAGAATATTTTTATTTGTGAAACCATGTGTCTGAAGTCACTAGAAGCCATGTATTTTGGGTCCTGGTCCAGCACTCTTTCCACTGTATTTCCCACACAGACTCCCAGAAGGAGTCTGTCAGATCCTGTAACTTTGATGCATATTATTCCATAAGTTTACCCAATTGATATCCAACAGGGAAGTGAAATTCTTCTCACAGTTGGGAGATGACTCACCCTTAAATTATGGGTGGCACTGGGCAACCTATCTGAGGTGGAAACTTCTGTAATATGACTAAGCTGTGGTGTGCAGAAAGGCTTTTTTTTTTTTTTTGCGGCAGTAATAAATATTATGGAAAAACAAGTCATTGGTTTTGTGTGGAAGAATAAGGGGAAGCATTTTATCTTCCTAACTAAAACATTGGAACATTTTGGCAGTGTGGATGAGAAAGATATTAGAAATAGGCCTGAGATGTATATCCCAGAAAGAGAAAAATGTCTTGGCATGATACTAATCTACTTAACCTTCAGGGTGAGACTGTCATCCATGATGTACTGTTCAGGAATTATTTTGTCTTAAAAAAAAAAATTTTCAAGATGCAGCCATTAATGATTTTGCCATGGGGAATTCCAAAGTTCAGTAGTGATTCAAGAACACAATATAACACAGTTTGAAGCAAAGCATCTTGACTGGTGAGACATTCAAATAGATACAGACCATATTTGTGAAGAGTAAGGGGTAGCTTGTTTTGAATGTAGGTACTATACAAAGTGAAGACCATAAGTTATGAACAGAAAAAGTCTTTGTAAGTTTAATAATTTCTAACTAAAGAGTAGACTAGTGGGTATATACTCTGATCTTAAAAATAAGTTTTGTAGAGAGTGTCTTATCTAATTAACATTCCACTGAAAGCATAGGGTATCATGTAAGCTGGGGATAATTAGAAAAATAGGTCTTGCAGAAGGTCTCTGATTTACAGTACTTTTTGCTGGATAACAAATGATTGGGTTTCTAGAAGACACTTATTGAATACTTTACCAAATAATGTAGAGTATTAAAAATAGGAAGCTTACAGTGAAGTAGTGAAGACAAGGCATCCAAATATGGAGAGCTGATCATTCTCTGATTCTTATCTCCCTCTCCTTTCTATCTTCTTTATCATTAGGCAAGCAGTATTATTTCCATTATCCCACCGAATACTAAACCCACTTGAACCTCCTTGTCTTTTCTCACACACTTCTTAGAAAACAGCTTCTTCCCTTAATCTCTGCAGATCCAAATCCTACCAGTCCTTCTGGCCCAGCGTGTGGTTGTGTGTTGCTAAGTTGAAAGAAAGGACTTTAGAATTGAGGAAGTTGGGAAGTTAAGAGAGTAGACATTGGTGCGTGGGAATCATCATCAGCCTGAATGTTGAAGTCACTGAGAGTGATGACTGATAGATATGTGGAAGGGAGGACTGAGCAAGGGGGAGATAGAATGAAAAGAGACGAGAGTATTTTAGAAACTGGTATTTGATGGAAAAGAGGGTGAGGAAAAGGAGGCATGCGTGGGAGGTTTCCTTTTAGAAGAGGAAAGGTAATTGAGTGGGAATTGTAGGAAAGTGGATGGGCAACCATGTTTGGGAGGAAAGGAGAACTTTTAGAGGGAACCCCAGAAGTGGGGTATTCAAGTCATCAGCCTGTGGTGTCCCCAGAAGGTGGCCTGGTTGCATTTAAGAGCAGGAGGAAGCGAAATAAGTCAATCAGAGAAAGACATACCATATGATCTCACTGATATGAGGAATTCTTAATCTCAGGAAACAAACTGAGGGTTGCTGGTGGGGGGTGGGAGGGATGGGGTGGCTGGGTGATTGATAGCCACTGGGGAGGGTATGTGCTATGGTGAGCGCTGTGAATTGTGTAAGACTGTTGAATCACAGACCTGTATCTCTGAAACAAATAATACATTGTATGTTAAAAAAAGAAGATAGTAGGAAGGGTAAAATAAAGGGGGGAAATTGGAGGGGGAGATGAACCATGAGAGACTATGGACTCTGAGAAACAAACTGAGGGTTCTGGGTGGGGGTGGGGGGTGGGTTAGCCCAGTGGTGGGTATTAAAGAGGGCATGTACTGCATGGAGCACTGGGTGTTATACGCAAACAATGAATCATGGAACACTACATCAAATCCTAATAATGTAATGTATGGTGATTAACATAACATAATAATAATAATAATAATAATAATAATAATAATAATAATAATAAAAAACAGAAAGTGGAAGGACGAATCCAATGAAAACCTGAGCCTGCAGAGAGGCTAGGACTTGGTTCCTGATTGAACAGGACTTCCACAGAGCAGAGAGGCAGCGGGGCCCATTGGGCAGAGGAAGTGGTGGTATGACAGGGACCATGTGGAGTAGGAAAAAAAGCATGGTGGCAATTGGGAGGGGTGGAGGCTTGCCCAGAGGATGCTGAGGGTGAATAACCGGATCAGATTAGGAGAGAGCGGAGAGGGATATAGTAAGAAAAGGAAGAAGTGAATGTGGCAGAGGTTTGACTGTATGGTCATGTATGATTTTTTACTGGGTTTGATATCAATGGACTGTGGATTTCACGACTGACTCTCTCAGCTGATAGAGCTTTGGGGCTGGGAAATTAAAGTGGTCGAGTCTGTTTCTTAATTTGTAAAATGGGGAATCATGACACTGGACAGACATTTTTCATGAGTTGTCTTGATAGATTGCTCAGTAAACGAAATTATTTATTTATTTGTTTATTCCCCCCCCTTTTTTTTTTCCATTTTCATTGGTTAAACTAAGTTATTTAAATTCAACAATTATAGTCATTTTTTTCTTAAAGAATTGATCAGCCCCAGAGTTCCCATTGGAATGATATGCATCCCAAGGAATGACTTCCTCCACTGAGCAAAACAGCATTTTCTTCTCAGGTGAGCTACACTAAATGAAATGGGGTTCAACAAAGTTGCCATAAGGAATTGAATCTTGGAATCCAATGAAAGATAGAAGGAGATTAAAATTAGTGGAACCTTAAGAGTTGTAATTGTTTTTCGACCTCGGCGGTTTTCTGCTAACTTAAGGAAAAAAAAAAAAGGAAACAAAAACCTCTATGTCTTTTTCCTATGGATCGTTAGATGTCTACTTTATTCTCACATGCTCAGGCCGGTCATTTTATTGAAAATTGTTGCCAATGCTGTGTGCTGTGTTTAGGAAAAGGGTGCTAGAGGGGAGTAATTACAAGTACTCTGGCCTTTCATCAAAACCCAGGAATCTTAAGTGACAGCTGTCTGAGGGACTTGTCGTTCAGTTAGGCGGTTTGAAACGCTGCCAGTGGTTAAAAACCTGTGTGTGGTTCGTGAGTTTGCAGCCAGCAGGGTCCGTGCAGTCTCACAAGAGTGCTTGCATTTCATTGGGAACCACTGTTTTGTTGGGCCAGAAGGATGCTGGGCAGACATCCTGGCCACGATGTTTATTTCTGGAGGGCAGAAATCACAATGGAAATTGGACCTGAGTCTAGCAGAAAATGATCCCCCTCCCCCCTCCAAAATGTATAATGTGGCAGTTAGAAATGAAATGTCTGTCTATGTTTTTAGCCCACAGAGAAGATGCAGCAGGGGTTAGTACCAGGGGAGGACTGCTGTATTTTCTTTATATTCTTTGTGTCCTTCCCATCACGTGGAGACCTCATTTCTCCTTCAATGGATAATGATTGTCTCTTTCATAAATAGTGTTGCCCGAGATGCATGTGGGATGAGAAGAAAGTAGAAAGCAAAGTACTTTTTAGAATTCGCAAATTATGAGGGGAGTTAAAACAGTGAACAATTTCAGGGCAGTTCATAAGCCCTGGTGGTGAGTCCGAGTACGATGGGGTTCAGCAGAGCCTGAGTTAGGAAATGGCCTCCCACAAGTGGGGCTCCTAATGACTTGCTCCTGGGACAGCATTAGGCCAGCAAGCCCATGCTGCAGGCTTGGGAGTACCACCCCCTAAACCAGAGGATGCCATCAGTCTTTGCTTCCTCTGTTTTCATTGGCTTCTGCTTGGCTTTTTTTCTTGTTGTCTGAGCTCGATATTGGAGGCCAAATATTTATTTGTTAACCCATTATCCATGGATACAGTATGACTTTTAGCTCTCAGTAGGGGTTAGGACTTTTTTTTTTTTTTTTTTTTTAAGATTTTATTTATTTATTTGACAGAGAGAGACACAGCGAGAGAGGGAATACAAGCAGGGGCAGAGGGAGAAGGAGAAGCAGGGTCCCCGCTGAGCAGGGAGCCCGATATGGGGCTTGATCCCAGGACCCTGGGATCATGACCTGAGCTGAAGGCAGACGCTTAACGACTGAGCCACCCAGGCTCTCCTTTTTATTTTTTATTATTTTTTATTTAAAAACATTTTTTATTTAAAAAATTTTTTTTAGGACTGTCTTGACGAGGGCTCTTTCACGGTATATATTCCTAATCTTAAGGCCTTTTACAATATTGTACTAAAACATTTTAAAGCTATTATAGATACATATAATAGAAATAAATAGTAAATAGAGAAGTTATTTCTTAGAACCTGCTAGTGGAAACTATGCCGAGTTTCTTACCTCAATTTTATGCTATTGCAAAAAAAATATATTTAAGATGAATGTTGTGCAACTAATGTAAGATAAAGATATTTAAGTACAAACAAGCAAAAAGAGGTTAACCTACTCTCAGGTTTTCTGTCCTTCCTTGATGTCATCCAAATGACCTATTGCCAGAATTATATTGCCTTTTTAAAAATTTGGTGGTCATGCAGGAAGCCTTTCTTATCAAAGTCTGTCCTTGCACCACCAATTTAAGAAGCCTATTCTCTGAGAACAAAGGACATCCCCGTTCAAAAAGTTGCCCCCGTAACCCTAACCTGATACCTGTCTGCCGTTAAACCTTTTACAGTAGATCATTCCTCAGGCACCCAAAGGCATCTCTTCCCCCAGCGCCACATTTATCAGCAGAAGAAAAGCAAACACCACCATCTTGCAGGTACACAGTGTCTCCACACCTATTACGGTTGAGGGCAGTGGTGACCTCATCCTGGCCCAAACCACCCACGAGTAGCCTTTGATGTTCCCGAGCCTCATGTTTTAATACAGTCTGAACACCCTACGTTTGAACTGCGAGAGTCCTGCTTCCAGCCACATGAGAAGTGATATCAAAGATGGTCCCATTTTAATGCACTTCCTCTTTCAGACCGGGCAACAGGCAAGGGAAAACCTGGGGAGGCTGTGTTTCTTCTCTGTTTTCTCCCCCTCCTGCCCATCCACACTCCACCTCTCTTTCCCTACGCCGTCTACACACCACGTGTCTGTCGCTGGAAGGATTGACCGGTTCCGGGAAAGGATAGAGTCCTCAGCGGAAATGAACCCATTTCTTTTTACAAATGAAAAAAAAAAATTACACCAGAGATAGATCTGCATGGACTTTTCCCAGCAGAGTGGGTGACATTCACATTTGGGGTCAGGCCCTTGGTGGATTTATAACGCAGAGGGAGAAAAGTCACAAGAGGATGATCATTAGCCAGTGCGCTGAGGAAGTCAGGAGTTTAAGGCTGATGATCATTTGAGTGGGGAAAAAGATTAACAATCATACCAGAGATTCATTTTATAGATGAGGATATTCTTGGTATGAAATCGACTCAAGGCCCTTTATGGAAAAAGATCCCGTGATCAAATTAGTTCAAGTACCGAATGGTGTTGAAAGGCTCTGAGAGCCCTGGGTATTATATAAGACTGATGAATCACTGACCTCTGCCTCTGAAACCAATAATACATTCATTATATGTTAATTACTTGAATTTAAATAAAAAATGGAAAAAAAAAAGAAAGGCTCTGAGAAGCTAGCTATCTTTCATTATAATACAAACACACTTAGGGGAGTTAAATCTTATGTTCAGAAACTTAAAGATCATTTTTGTTTACAGACTCTTAAGAATAATAAGATACATTCTGTGGTTATGTGTCTCATACTCTTCTAAGTATTTGATAGATTTAATTCATTTAACCCTCATTACAACACTATGAGGTAGGTACTATTACTGTCCTTCCAGTTTTCCAGATGGGACACCTGAGGCATAGAGAAGTTAGATAACTAGCTCCAGGTGACCCAGCTAGGAAGTAGCAGAAATAGGTTCTAAAGCCAGGCTTTTGGCTCCTGAGTCCCTGCTCTAAATCACCCCATGATACTGTCTCTGACAGTTACCTGACTGGGAAAGTCAGAAATACAATTTTTTCATTTCTCATTACAATAATTTCTAAAATAGAAATTATTAGATTTATTTTTTTAAAGAAAAACACATTTCTATATTTGTGTTTTTCTCACATGATGTATAAATGTTTAGTTATCAACCTCTGTGCTTCCCTGCCAAGCGGCAGTGTTCACGAGGAAGAAAAGCTACGAAGCTTTGACTAACTTGTCTCATTTCCGTACCTCATGGGAGGGAAAAATGTCTTTGGAAATATCTTGACATTACTTTCTTTGAAATTGTGAAAGCCTTTTGTTTACCAAGCAGTGTAACTGTTAAAAGTAAAACTTCCTCTATGTTCTGAATTTTGGCCCAGTTGGTGAATCTTTCAGGAGTGTTGAAAGCAGGGCTTTAATTAGCAATTTTATCAGTTAACCTAGTCACTCATCTCCAATTCTTATCTGAGTCCTTGGTAGAACAGGCACTTAGGGACATCAGAAAAAGGCCGACTTGTCAGAGTGACAGTTGAGAGGCCTTCTGTGGAGGGAAAAAGAAAGATCTCAGAATGGACAGTATTAAATGGAATCTGATACCAATCTGAAAGAAATGATCTCACCAAAGGAAGCTAGAGTAGGACTTGGTTTCTCTTGTATTTTTCTGTAATCCTCTATGGTATGTCACCTTTGTTAGTCAAGACAGTGGTCTTGCAGTGATGTGAAGATGGAGCCTAAAATAGGGGAAATTTCTAAACCAGCTAGTTAGTCACTGAGTTGAACATAACCCTGGAGGGGTTCTTCACTCTGCAAAACCAAAGGACTGTTTGGAAAATGAACACAGGGCTTGGAGAAGTCAGTTTCCTGGTGAAAGTGAGAAAAATACCAATAACATCAAGTGTATAAAAGAATAATAACCTTCTCTAATGCAATCCAATTGGAGAGGCTTGAGTCCTTAACTAAGTTCAATTTATTTTTCCTTTATGGTATGACTGACTTCTTATAATCCTGATTTTGCTAAACATCCTGTTTTTCCTGTATTTGAACTGTATTAAAATGTATCACTACCTGGAAATAAACCTCTACTTCTTAAGAAATGAAAAGCACTTAAGCTATAAAAAGAAGATCCATAAATTCATTATCTCAGCATGGGTCTGCTATAATTGCAACAGCAGAGCGAGAAATAGGAGAAAAAAATTCCATAAGGGATACATTGGAGCCAGGAGATATTTATGCTTGCCTAAGCAGTTCTGATGATTTGATAGTTGAAATGTTTATGCTTTTGTTCACTTAGATAACGTACTTAGGACATCTATTTTAAACAACAGATAATTGTACTGCTGTACTGAGGGCTCTGACACAGTGGTAGTTGGTATCTGATGATTATTAAAACAAACTTAGATGGTTGTTGCATAGGGTGACTATTTTTGGCAGAGCAATTACTTAGTGTTTCATGCTAAAAATGATAGTGTTTTAGATTTATTATAAAACCACAGAAAAACACATTTTTCTTCAGAAGCAGAAGGATGGAACATTAGTTAGAGCTTAAGGAAAGCTTACTTTGATCTTATTTTTCTCTCGTTCAACCTTGAAAAGTAAAATTGGTATATGACCTAGTTTTGTCTTTTGTTCTATATTCTTTTTTCTTCCATATTGTTTGATTTAATTTCAAAGTGGCCAAAAGTGCCAAAATCAAAGACCGGGCCCTGAAGGATATTGAATGTCATGGTCATTATTCTAATAATAAGAGGTTTGTTGAGCTGCTTTGATTTCCACAAGCTTCCTAGCCCCTTTTCTGAGAAGAAAAAAAAAAAAAAAACCCTTTGCCTCAAGTTTTCTCACATGTAGGCAAGCTAAATATCATGCCAGTCTTCGAACTTGTAGCCAGTTGGAATCTCTGCTGCCTTCACTTAGTGAGATACAGAGAATTATTAGCAAATAAAATGCAAAGCTCACCTTTATTAGGCTGTGATTTCTACAGGTAAACTCTGTGGGAGATTTGAATTTTACACTTTGCTAGTTCCAGTGATGCAACTCTTGCAACACAATTCCTGACTCTTCATGGGGCTAAAGATTTCTCTGAATTCTAGGATGACTGTAATACTTATGTATGTATAATAAGTATAGAATAAGCTCTGCATATGATTGGTAATAACTTTAAGTAGTTATGGATTAGTGAGTTTCAAGCATCTCTCTCCCTGGCCATTACTTTCTAATTTCCCAGCTCACACCCTCTAGCATCCAGACACCTCCATTTATCTGGGTCTACAATCTCGCGTTCCATCCTCTCTCAGTATCCCTCCCACTCTCATATCCCTACTTTCCTCCTTATCTGACTAACAGTCTATCATTATAATCACTTACTTACATACACCTTCAACTCTTTGCCCCTTTCTGACTTTGTTGTACTAACTACTTGTCTGCTCTGATCCTGTGCAGCTGAACATGGATGGAAAACACACACACAAGCAAGCTGAGTGGCCTCATTTTCAGTCCGTGACCACTAACCTCAAGTGAGCCTCAAGATGACCACAGTCTGTTTATATTTCTCTAATCCGTTCATTCTGTCTCCTAGTGGAGGCAGTGGTTCTCAACCAGAGGTGATTTGTGCAACCCCTTCCCCCCCACCAAAGGGGATTGGTTAAGTCTGGAGATGTTTTTGGTTGTCACAGTTTGGAGCAGGGAGTGCTCCTGGCATCTAGCGGGTAGAGAGCAGGGATTCTGCTAAACATACTGTGATGCACAGGTGGTCCCCACTGTCCCCACAAAGAATTATCCTGCCTCAAATGTCTACAGGCCAGTTGAGAATCCCTGTGTCAAGCATTTTATATCTTTTCTCTTTTTAAACTTCCAACACTCTCTCTGTCCTGTGCTTTCAGCTAATGAGCTTTTTCATTGGAGAAAATAAAAGCAATCTGAAAAGACTTGCTTTAGTTCCAACCAGCATTCCTTCCTGTCATTATGGATGCCCCTCTCTGGTCCCACATAAGGCCAACCCATCTACCTGTGTACTAGCTCCCATGCCCCCTTCTCTACTCAGGGACAGAGTGCCAGGAAGTTTCCATTTTCTCTCTTGAATTACCAGTTTCCCCCCTTGATTATTTCCATTAGCAAAGCAACATGCTGATAATATCTCCTATCTTAAAAATGAAAACAAACAAAACCCTCAAATCTCTCTTGATTTCATATCCCCCTTTAAGGGCAGCATGGTCCCTAATGTTTCTCCTCCCACACTCTCTTGAACTTGCTCAAAACAGACTTTTCATCCCCTCTACTCCAGAGAAAAAGTTCTCATAAAGGTTACCAATCATGTGTCCACTGTTTTATCCAGTGATCATTTATTCTTCTTCAACTTTCTTGTGCCACCAGAGACTTTTTTACATAGTCAGTCGCTTCCTCTTTCTTGAAAACGTTTCTTCACCTGGCTTCAGGACCACACTCTCCTAGTTTTCTTCCTCCTTTATGTGTCTCTCCTCTCAGCTTCCTTTGTTGGTCTCTCTGTGTGGTATAAGAAGGAGGGTATTTGGCCTTTATTGCCAAAGGCTTCCTGGTATAGAGCTCTTAAAATGCCAGGAATTTCCCAAGTGATAAGAGTGATAGGAATCTCTTTTGTTCTGACTAGGTGACTCTTGGGGGG